>NW_023355492.1:0-247 GCF_001411555.2 Juglans regia
CAAATTCCATCTTTGTAGGTATGCAACACAGGAACCCTTCGGTAGCCCAACATGCTATTCACACGAGGAGCAAAAATGAGGAGGAGCACGCCTAACAGTTCGATCCACAAGCACGGAGCCTGTCAAGACATACAACCTTGTCACCACTCACACGCCGTTACGTCCGCCAGACCACAACATCAAACAAATTGAACCACACCCCAACCAAGCACAAGGCTAGCTGAGCGTGTGGAAGCATTGTGTGGTG
>NW_023355493.1:0-439 GCF_001411555.2 Juglans regia
CGGAACGACAGGCGTACAAAACACGACATTAACACTATAATTCCACTACATTTTTAATTCATTGTAATGACGTGGCATTGTTCAAAACCCTTAATCAATATTATTTTATTTCTAAAAATAAGATTGATCCAAAGGCTAATATATAATGCCGGTAAAAAATAAGATTGATGGAAGGGTTAATATATATTAATGCCACATAACAAATTATATATCCACCACCTCCTGCGTTGCTCCACCTCCAACGCCCTTCTTGCAAGTAAATCGCCATGCCAGTGATCCCCATATATCACCATGAGTGCAAGCCAGATGTTAACCAACGTAGCGATCCTCTTAAAGAAAATAATCTCTTTTGACGTTTGCTCCCCTTCGTAATTATTTAAACTGATGTGCCTTAACGTGATATGTTTATTTATAAAATTATTTTTATTGTAAAATAGAT
>NW_023355494.1:0-414 GCF_001411555.2 Juglans regia
TGTAGTTTAATCCTCATTTTGGTTGACCTACCAAAAAAGTTCGAAGAGATAGCTGCTAGAGGACATGAATTTGTCGTTGAGACACGACACTGAATGAGGAAAAAAGATAGGACTGTAGTTTAGCACTTAAAACCACATATTCAAAATTTGACCAATATTAGATATAGTCTTTATTTAAAAATTATAATATAAATTTAGGTTATTTTAATTTTAAAATTTTTTTAAAATTATAAAATTATCTTTCTTAAAATGATATTTTTTCTTATTTAATAATATGCATGTACATGTAATCTTCACTTAAGGACTACAAATAAAATTTCTATTAAACTTTTAATCACTTAATTTTAGGAACAAATTAACCTCGTTTTAAATTAAAAATTGATATTTACATTCTGGATGTGTAAGATAATCCCA
>NW_023355495.1:0-406 GCF_001411555.2 Juglans regia
TTTGGTAGGAATGAGCCACAAGATTATGTCTAGAATAAATCTTTACAACCTCCTAACACTTCACATTTCATATTTTTTTAATTTTTTTCTTTTATTAAATATTTATTATATGAATAATGAATAAAAAATTTGAAATAATTTAAAAAACATAAACTCAAAAAAAATTTTAAAAAAATATTAAAAAATTTAAAAAAGTGTGGAGTGTGGAGTGTAGTGGAGGTTGAATAGCAAAACTCTTTTTTTTTTTTTTTTTTTTTTTACATTTTTTAAATATCTTTATATATTTTTTAAAAATAAAAAAAATACCAATACAATAATAATTATTTTCTTAATCATTAAGCAAAAAAGAAAAAATTAAATACATAAGCGATCAAAATGAGTTGGCAAGATCCTAGGGCATAGTATA
>NW_023355496.1:0-293 GCF_001411555.2 Juglans regia
CCATATTGTTATATATATAAAGAGTTATATATATAAGAGATTATATAAAATAAATTTATAAATTGACGTAATTTTATGAAATTTATTAAATTTATTTTATGATAAAAGTAATTTTATAATCTGATATACCATATTAAGTCATATCAGTTTGTAAATTTATTTTTATATAATCTCTCTATGATTAAAATATTTTCTTTTCTTTTTTTTATAAAAAGTGTACAATCTCTCTTTGAAATAAAGTAATGATTCAATGAAAAAAATAATTTTTTTTTTATATGGGAACTATTTTCTGT
>NW_023355497.1:0-2720 GCF_001411555.2 Juglans regia
TTCTTCTGCTATCAAAAAGAGCTTACAGCTCCTTAATTCCCACACATTTCCATAGAAAAACTCCTATCGGGATCCATTCCTTGGTCTCTGTCCCCCGCTTCTCTCTCTCAGTCACATACACACATACTGGCTGTAAGTAATCTTTTGGATATTCCCACACATTTCTGTAGAAAAACTCCTATCGGGATCCATTCCTTCAGTCCCCCCCCCCCCCCCCCCCCCCTTTCCTCTCAGACACACACACACAGTGGCTGTAAGATATCTTTTGGATATTTTTTTTTGTAAGTATATCTTTTGGATAATTGTAATGAACAAGAATGACGCCTATATAGCATCCATAATAATACACAAGGAACCCGACTGACCTGCTGTCAAATTCATGCCTAGAACTACAAAACTTTTGGCGGAAGCCCTGCTGCATCTTCCTGGAAGAGAGGTGGGGGGGGGGGGGGGGGGGGGGGGAATTATTGTTTTCCGTGCTTGTGCATCAGTTTTCATCAAAGAAATTTAATAAAACCATTAAACATCCCGACAAGCTTCACTAAACTTTTGTATTGGCCAAAATCCCTCCAACCACATATTGTTTGGTGAACAAATTTCAAAGGAACTTACCAATAAAAAAAAAAAAAAAAACAAATTTTGAAGGAACTTGGGATCCAAAAGGAGGTTGAGAAGAAGCAGCATGAAGTTAACATGCATGATAAGAAATCTAGGGACTTACATTTGCCAATCATATTTCCCCTGTTGGAGATCATTCATAAGTTTCCACAGGGCATTACCAACTATTTTTTGAACCACCAAAAAGTTACAATGATCACACAAGTTTAAAATCCATCATAATGGGATATTTCCCTTTTTTCAGCTGTATAGTTTGTTTTATTTTTTCTTTTATAGTAAATAATGAGTCAAGCCTTTTCAGTGTTTTAAAAAAGAAGCCATAAAACTCATAGAAGCAAAAAAATTGCTTTTAACACGCATTCTACATTAAATGTCTCAAAATAAATTAAGGATATATAAGCTCCTGAATTGAATGTTCTCCCATTCATGAACAAGCACATGAGATGTTCTCCTTCATGTGCACAAAAAAGATTCTGTTGATATGCAAATTTTTTTTTCCCCCTGTTCTAAGCATTCTTCCTACTCCATCATCCTCTGGCAAGGGCTCTATTCTATATCCAGAACTGAAGGACACTAACACCGGTTGAATTAAGTGGCAAAATAATTTCACATATACCTGTTTTATCTGTGAACTAACGTTGTAACCCCCACTGATCATAAAATCCAGAGTTGCATCTTCCCACCAAGGCAATAGACAATGCAGCCGGCCCACCTAGAAGAGATAATAAGAACATCGCTAGAGTTCAAGTTCACCACCACATCATCCCCGTGCATTTGTTAAAAAACCAGCAAGATGATGGATATTTTAATTTTTGCTCTTTCAATTAGAGAGAAATATGTTGTTTGAGAGGAAATACTCACATTAGTCCAATCTAAGCTGGTACTAAACGAAATGCCAGTGAAGGTCAAATAATTTGCATATAAGCGCAACGGGATGCTCTTCAATAAATATACCTGGTCCAAAATAGATTACCCACAGTCATTGCTAAAAGGTAGAATAGAAGGGAAATATTCTGTTGCAGGAAAAAGGTGTCCAAATTCTTTGCCGTGAGTACAGATAATTGAACAACTTGTCCTGCCTCCAGGAGAAAAAGGGATTTTTTTTTTTTTTTTTGGGGGTGGGGGGTAACGGGTGTGCTATGTTAGCAGCCAAACAGCACATCAGGACTGCAACCAAAAGGATCAAAGCTTAGGGCTGAGCAAAAATCCGACTCCGGTAAGTCAGAGTCGGAGTTGGAGTTCTTTTAACCAAAAAAGTCGAAGTCAGAGTCGGAGGTGACGATGTACCGACTCCGATTCCAATTGTCCGACTCCGTCTCCAATATTGTACATATTTTATAAAAATATGTGTATTTTTTTATATATTAATCATATATATTTTATATAACTATAATTTATATTGTTAATTAAATTCAATAATATATTAGTATGAGCAAATTATTATAAAATAATATGCTTATAATATAATATAAATAGAATAAATTGACTAATAATAGTTTAGTAAATGTAAACACCATACTATTAACTATTACTACCATATAACACTAATGAATAATAACAACTAATATATAAACACTAATGTATAATAACATGTAATACTAATTATATAATAACTAATGTATAGTAACATTTAATACTAATGTATTATGTATAAACACAAATATATAAATTTATAATAACATGTAATACTAATATATAATAACTAAAGTATAATAACACGTACTAGTAATGTATAATAATCAATGTATAATAACATGTAATACTAATGTATAAACATTAACATATAATAACATATAATACTAACGTATAATAACATTAATTTGTACAATGATTTATTTTTTCAATTTTGGTTATGTTTTAATAAAATTGAAATTGAAAAAATATTTAAAAAAAAAAACTGAAATCTAGAAGCCCAAATCCGATTAGTGAGAGCCCAAGATTGTCTAATTGAAATTTCAAATGGGCTAAGAAAAAAAACCCAATAAAAATACTTAAATCCGACTCCAGAGTCGGATTGGAGGCTATGCGAATCGGAGTAGGATTCGGAGGTCAGATTTAACCCCTACCTCCGACTCGGACATTGTCGGTGCTCAGCCCTATCC
>NW_023355498.1:0-320 GCF_001411555.2 Juglans regia
ACAATAAAAATATTTTTATAATCTAATGTAATACATCAAATCACGCTAATTTTAATTTATAAGTTTATTTTTATAGTTGAAGTGCATATTAAATCATTGATTTTTCCTTGCCCTTTTTTTTAATTAATTGTTGAGTATACACGTGTAAGTGAAAAAGAATACAATAAAAATATTTTTATAATCTAATGTAATACATCAAATCACGCTAATTTTAATTTATAAGTTTATTTTTATAGTTGAAGTGCATATTAAATCATTGATTTTTCCTTGCCCTTTTTTTTAATTAATTGTTGAGTATACACGTGTAAGTGAAAAAGAAT
>NW_023355499.1:0-351 GCF_001411555.2 Juglans regia
ACGGGTTAGGGACCCGGGTACCGGGTTTAAACCCGGTACCCGGGTCCTTTAAAAAAAAACCAAATAAAACCCACGCCCCCCCCACCCCTGCGGGCTCAGTCATTTCGAGTCGAAGTCTTCGTCTCACCTCTCTCTCTCTCTCTCTCTCTCTCTCTCTCTCTCTCTCTCTCTCTCGTCTCTCGCTCCCTCTCGTTTCGCTGCCGAGCAGAAACCCTAGTCTCTTGCCGCTGCCATCGCGACGCCGTCGCCACATCTCTGTCGCCGTCGACCTTAGATCGTTATTCCGGTAAACCCCCCGACTCATATATATATATATATATATATATATCTCTCTCTCTCTCTCTCTCTCTC
>NW_023355500.1:0-203 GCF_001411555.2 Juglans regia
CATTTATAAATAAATTACATAAAAATAAACTTATAAATAAACGTAATTTTATCTATCTGATCGATCTATTTTATAATAAAAATAATTTTATAATATGATAAATTGCATCAAGTCACGTCGGTTTATAGAACTATTTTCTCGCCTATCGGGCTACTTGTCATCTTTCATTTGGCTGAGTTCTTTTTTTTTTGAGTTCTAAGATA
>NW_023355501.1:0-1804 GCF_001411555.2 Juglans regia
CTAAGCAATATAAGTTTTTTTAGTTATATTAATGATTCAGCAGCAATGATGAGTCATGCAAAGTACCACGTCCTCCCTCCTTTTGCTTACGAAATGTAATATAGTTATCCGGTTGATATTAAAAATCTGAAAAGAAAAAAGAAATGGGGATTTAAATTTAATACCTAAAAGACAGCTGTAAATTAGAAATCATGAGTTGCTTGAAATGCCAGTAAATAAAGATACAATATGCAGGAATTTGAATGGGAAATTGTCATGTTATTCAAAAGAAAATGTCCAATCCTCCTTCTGATCTGCTGTCTAGTTCGGAAAATTCGCACGTCTTTCTGAAGGGTCTTTAATTATTTAAAGAGAAAGATGACAGTTACGTTCTCTCAAAATAGTTTCGGACAAGGAAAATGCTACTCTTTTAGTTGATTCTTTTCGCTGAATTTTTTTATTAGTATTTTTTATTTTTTTATTAGTATTTTTTATTTAATAATTAAGTAAATATTTTTTAATAATATTATAATTTTTTTATTTTTTTAAAAATATTTAAAAATATATATATAAAAAAATAAATACAAAAATACAAAACAACGAGCGGGAGCTCCTGGCGGTGGGAGTAGCACCGCCCTTTAGACAAATGACATATCTTAAAAAAAAAAAAAAAATAGGCGGTTTTATAATATATAAATTTTGTGCATTTTATTTTTTTAAAAAAATTAAAATTTATTATTAAATATATATATATGAAATTTATTACATGGGATTTTGGTGGGCATGATTATTATGGAGCATTGACATCACTGTCCTCGCATCGGGTATGCACATGGTTTGGCTTCGTGTATGTTTCTATATATGCATGTCATGTATGTGTGAAGGCATACATGCATGCGGGCGGCTGATTATTACATCAACCAACTACCAAGTGGCCTCTTTGAGTGAGTTGTACTCATAAATGGTTACAATGACGTGCTTTACAGAATATATATTCTTTCTATTTTTCAACTTCAGTTTATTTTGTTTTTTGTTTTTTTTTTCCATTTTGAAGAGAATGCATATCTCCATACATGAGATGAAAATGAAATTTTGGGATTTAATTAGTAAATATTATATAATTTATAATCACTAATATAACATTCGTAAAATATCATCATTATATAAATACATAATATTCGAAAAACGATATAAGGAAACATTACATCAAACATCTTTATTTAAAATATCAATATGTGAATTATTATTTTTAATCTTCTATTTAAATACAAATTTAAACAGTAATATAGAAAATAAATCAATTATATATTAACTAAATAGAAATATGTGATGTAAGATTTTTAAGTAAATAAAAATATGTGAAGCATATCAGCAACATTTCGTAGATTAAAAAAGGGAGAAATTTAGTTTGTAGTCACCAAATTCATATAGAGTACTGACCCTAATCAAGGTGATGCTATGACAACTTACATAGAAGTACAAGAAGCATGCACAAGATAGATAAAAAAAAAAAAAAAAAAAAAAAAAAAAAAATCAATATAGAAGGAGACTCCTCAAATGCTATTAACAGTATAAACCAGCCTCATAAATCAAACAATTGGGAATCAGAATGAGTAGTAAGAGATTTCAAATTTTTGCTAAAAAATCTTGAAGAGTGAAGAGCAATCAAGATACATTGATCCCAAAATCAATGCGTGCATTCTATTGCGCAATGGACATATTCCAATAACAAATTTAAAAAAATCCCTCAGATATAAATCTCAATATGCTTGTTAGAATTTCTTAGTGGGAATGATCATTCCGTTTGTTTTATTTTATTTTTTTC
>NW_023355502.1:0-502 GCF_001411555.2 Juglans regia
AGTGATAGATCGGAGGTGGGGTTGGGTCCATTGAGTTGCTAGGAGGTCGAGGATGATGTGGTGAAGAGATGGTGGCCGGAGGTGGCGCGAAGGGGAGCAACGGCGCAAGGAATGCCGCGGCTTCGTGTGGTGCGTGGAGGCTAACGGCAGCGCGGCTGGGGCTGGAAACCGGAGGGGGAGGTCGCCGGTGGGTGGGGGTGCTGGGAACCTGGGCGGTGTCGACCATCGCCGGCGCACGGCGGCGCTGGGGTGAGAAGGAGGATCGGACGGAGAGAGAGAGAGAGAGAGAGAGAGAGAGAGAGAGAGAGAGAGAGAGAGAGAGAGAGAGAGAGAGAGGGTTGCGACGCGCGGGGAAAGACTAGGAGAAGAAGGGAAAAAAAAAAGAAAGAAAAGAAAAGAAGAAAAGAGAAAGGAAGAAAAAAAAAAAAAGAGGAAAGAGAAAATGTAGGGAAAGAAATGAGGTCCAATCCTCACATCTTGGGTCACAAAAAAATGATCCAAC
>NW_023355503.1:0-233 GCF_001411555.2 Juglans regia
GCCATGGGGCTTGCCACGGGGCTGTCAAGGCAAGCCACGGGGCTGCCAAGGCAGGCCATGGGGCGTGCGAGCGGGGCTGCCAAGGCAGGCCATGGGGCTTGCCACGGGGCTGCCAAGGCATGCCATGGGGCTTGCCACCGGGCTGTCAAGGCAAGCCACGGGGCTGCCAAGGCAGGCCATGGGGCGTGCGAGCGGGGCTGCCAAGGCATGCCATGGGGCTTGCCACGGGGCTG
>NW_023355504.1:0-483 GCF_001411555.2 Juglans regia
TATAATAGTGATAAATATTATAGTGATTTTATTTTTTATTTATATATTTTAGTGATTTTATTTTTTATTTATATATTATAATGATTTTATTTTTTATTTATATTTAATAGTGATAAATATTATAGTAATTTTATTTTTTATTTATTTATATTATAGTGATTTTATTTTTTATTTATATATTATAGTGATTTTATTTTTTATTTATATATTATAACGATTTTATTTTTTATTTATATATAATAGTGATAAATATTTTTTATTTATATATTATAGTGATTTTATTTTTTATTTATATATTATAGTGATTTTATTTTATTTATATTTAATAGTGATAAATATTATAGTGATTTTATTTTTTATTTATATGTAATAGTGATAAGTATTATAATGATTTTATTTATATATATATATATAATAGTGATAAATATTTTTTATTTATATATTATAGTGATTTTATTTTTTATTTATATATTATAGTGATTT
>NW_023355505.1:0-259 GCF_001411555.2 Juglans regia
TCAAATACTTGCAAGGCAAACACTCTTTGCTGACTGTGGAGAGTAACAGGAGTGTATCAAGAATTAACTCGCAGAATCTTCATCAAATGAAGCCTCCATAAACATATAACCAACCAAGGGTAATACAAGAAAATAAGCCAGACAATAGAGCAGAATGAAGCACCAGATAGCATCAACTTAAGGACCATCACATAGACCAAAGCAACCCACACAAATGGAGGTGCAATTAGAGACTAAGGCCTTGTTGGGTTACACAAAT
>NW_023355506.1:0-295 GCF_001411555.2 Juglans regia
CAATTTCTCCCTCCCTCCGGCGTTATGTTTCTGGGTTTTTTTTTTTTTTTTTTTAATATTAACGTCTGTGCCACATCAGCCGCAAGGCCGAAAAGGGGATACGAGCCGGTGGTATATAGCAGTGCTGATTCAAAAAATCTCCCAAAATGAAAAAACAATTCTTCTACATACAGTTGGTTCATGCAAACGGTGCGGAGTCACTGAGGCCACGTCAAATAATATATATATAATATATATATATAAAGAAAAAAAAAAGAAATAAAGAAAGACAAAAGACCATGCCCGCGCGAAACCA
>NW_023355507.1:0-746 GCF_001411555.2 Juglans regia
TATGGGCTCGATTAGATTACAAACAACGTTACACTTTTTAGATATTTTAAATGTTTTATCCAAATTTTAGGATTGCAAAGAAATTAGGCATACAAAAAAATCTATAATTAGCTTAGATGCTTAAATTATATGTTTATTTCTTCTTTTAAGTCTTAAAATTTAAATAATATTTTGACAATAAATCATGGATATTAAGGGCAGGTTTGGAGGGTAGAATGAGACACAAAATTTTCATCTCATCTCATCTCGTCATTACACCCTTTTCAAATCTTCATACAAAATATAATAAATAATTTAAATTTTTCAAATCTCAATTCAACTTTTTCAAATCTCAATACAATACTAATACCAAAACATAATATTTTAAACACTAAAATAAAATACAAAATTTTCATCTCACCCCCCAAACCTGCCTTAACATTGCGCACGCCTTTTAGGGAGTATACATCCATTCGGATTTTTTTTAGTCTAGTTTGAAACTCAGAAATCCAGGTGAATTTGGGCACTTATGGTCCGAATCTAGTTATAGATTTGGTTATTTAACTTGTTATCCATAATCAGGTTTGTTTTTTTTTTAAAAAAAAATTGAATTTTTGTTTCAAAATGACATTATTTTGTATGTACAAAAACTAGAGTTAAAAAAAAAATAGAGTTGAAACCAAATATCGGTTACAATCCTGATATCCAATTCTAAAAGATACTTGACTAAGTTGAAACGGGTTTTACCTGGACGGGTATCTGCTCAG
>NW_023355508.1:0-300 GCF_001411555.2 Juglans regia
CATACTAAAAGGATAATATTACTCTTTCCTCTCCATTTTACAGCTCTTCTCTATTGTTTTACTTTTTAAATTTTTTTTTTACGTAATGATTAAAAAAATATTTTTTAATAATATTATAATATTTTTTATTTTTTAAAAAAATATTAAAAAATACATATATAAATAGATAAATAAAATAAAATCCTATAACTAACGGTAGGTCCCAGCGAGAGCTGGGAGCGGCGAGTGTAACAGCACTCATACTAAAATAATAACATCCAAGTAGAAACCAATTTCTATTATAAAAAAAAAAAAAAATTC
>NW_023355509.1:0-433 GCF_001411555.2 Juglans regia
TTTTCAAGAATATATATATATACACACACTAATTTGGAGTTTAAGTTTTAATTGATT
Organism: Juglans regia; assembly: GCF_001411555.2. Lineage (NCBI taxonomy): Eukaryota > Viridiplantae > Streptophyta > Magnoliopsida > Fagales > Juglandaceae > Juglans > Juglans regia. Next base: position 58 of record NW_023355509.1, read on the forward strand.
GCTTAAAAAACTCAGTTCGGCTTATATGTACGGATAGATTGGGTTTACCTTATGTTAGGCGTTATGAATTTTGGGAGTTTGGTGGTTTTTTATGGTTGTAATTATGGTGATTCCTTTGCCTTAGTGAGAGTTTTTTAATAAAGTATGGAGTTGCTGTCCTCCTTTCTTTAAAAAAAAAAAAAAAAAACCCTCTTGCAGTTAAGGAACCAACACCAATTAACTAGTCTCTTATTCAATTATGTCGAATCCAATTGAGGGGGGATAGTTTTAATTCTTTGTTGAAAGGTTTTCCTGTGCCAAAAATGAGGGGTAATAAAGTTTTTATGGAGGTTCCGCCTCCCCCCTTTTTTTATTTTGTAAAAAAATGTCGGAATCT
>NW_023355510.1:0-271 GCF_001411555.2 Juglans regia
GAGGAGGATATAGAGAAGAAGGAACAAGTTAATAGGAGATGACTTATCATTTCTACGCATCAGACACTATACACAACATCTACCTATTTTAGTTTATTTTTTTATTTTTTCTATAACAAATATATTATATATAGATGATAAATAGAACAAAGAGAAGTCCTGAGCATCAGCTCATCGCAGCACACCCGTGTTGTAATTTTTTTTTTTCACCCAATATATTTAGTGTGCAGCGGCTGTTATGTACAGTAGAGTGTTATTTATATTTTTTTAA
>NW_023355511.1:0-201 GCF_001411555.2 Juglans regia
AGTCAAAGCCGTGTCTTTCACCCACGTATCCTTCCAAAAACTAATCCTACTACCATCCCCTAAGCACAACCGAGTATTACTAGCAAAAGAATACCAACCTTTCTGTATGTACTTCTATAGCCCCACTCCATATGTCCCCCTGCCCTCTTTAGAACACCAACCCCCCGTTCACTACTATACTTCGTGTCAATCACCCATTTC
>NW_023355512.1:0-599 GCF_001411555.2 Juglans regia
AGCATTTTTTATTTTTATTTTTTTGCTAAATAGAGCACTAGCATTGATTTTTTCCATATTCAAAATCACATATTTTAAAGATTAATTTTACATATAAAAAAAATTCATACATTAGATTATACATATTTAAACAAAATAATAATAAAATTATTTTTTATTTTTGATTTTTTTCTTAAAATTATTATTTTTTATATATTTTACAATTAACACCATATGCTCAAAAATACCAATTTCTTATATCTAAATATTATCAATTTTATCAATAAATATTAATATATATTAAAAAAAATTTGTATCATCAACTTAATACAAATTTCATATATCAAAATCATCTTACTACAAATTCCATAAAGTTAATTTTAATGGATAGGAGAGAGGAAAATATTAAACATAATGTTTGGAGAGTGAATAGTGCTTCTTCAAACTTGAAGAAGCACTATTCATAACTATGTAAAAATTTAAAGATACATGAGTTAATGTAAATAAATTTAAAGACATTATGCAAATACGAAGATGCAAATAGAGATGAATAAGTCATTGCTAGTACTCTCACTGAGCAGGCTCTACACAAAAAATGGTTCCAAAAAAAAAAGGAAGGA
>NW_023355513.1:0-1359 GCF_001411555.2 Juglans regia
GTGTTAGTCAGAAATCTGAAACCAGGTCAGAAATCTGCCAACATACTCCCCTCCTTCATCATCATCACCACATGGGTTCTTCTATGGTGTTAGTCATAGAATCTAAATCCTTTACTTTGGTGAAGGAGGGGAGTATGGTGTTAGTCAGAAATCTGAAACCAGGTCAGAAATCTGCCAACATACTCCCCTCCTTCATCATCATCACCACATGGGTTCTTCTATGGTGTTAGTCATAGAATCTAAATCCTTTACTTTGGTGAAGGAGGGGAGTATGGTGTTAGTCAGAAATCTGAAACCAGGTCAGAAATCTGCCAACATACTCCCCTCCTTCATCATCATCACCACATGGGTTCTTCTATGGTGTTAGTCATAGAATCTAAATCCTTTACTTTGGTGAAGGAGGGGAGTATGGTGTTAGTCAGAAATCTGAAACCAGGTCAGAAATCTGCCAACATACTCCCCTCCTTCATCATCATCACCACATGGGTTCTTCTATGGTGTTAGTCATAGAATCTAAATCCTTTACTTTGGTGAAGGAGGGGAGTATGGTGTTAGTCAGAAATCTGAAACCAGGTCAGAAATCTGCCAACATACTCCCCTCCTTCATCATCATCACCACATGGGTTCTTCTATGGTGTTAGTCATAGAATCTAAATCCTTTACTTTGGTGAAGGAGGGGAGTATGGTGTTAGTCAGAAATCTGAAACCAGGTCAGAAATCTGCCAACATACTCCCCTCCTTCATCATCATCACCACATGGGTTCTTCTATGGTGTTAGTCATAGAATCTAAATCCTTTACTTTGGTGAAGGAGGGGAGTATGGTGTTAGTCAGAAATCTGAAACCAGGTCAGAAATCTGCCAACATACTCCCCTCCTTCATCATCATCACCACATGGGTTCTTCTATGGTGTTAGTCATAGAATCTAAATCCTTTACTTTGGTGAAGGAGGGGAGTATGGTGTTAGTCAGAAATCTGAAACCAGGTCAGAAATCTGCCAACATACTCCCCTCCTTCATCATCATCACCACATGGGTTCTTCTATGGTGTTAGTCATAGAATCTAAATCCTTTACTTTGGTGAAGGAGGGGAGTATGGTGTTAGTCAGAAATCTGAAACCAGGTCAGAAATCTGCCAACATACTCCCCTCCTTCATCATCATCACCACATGGGTTCTTCTATGGTGTTAGTCATAGAATCTAAATCCTTTACTTTGGTGAAGGAGGGGAGTATGGTGTTAGTCAGAAATCTGAAACCAGGTCAGAAATCTGCCAACATACTCCCCTCCTTCATCATCATCACCACATGGGTTCTTCTATGGTGTTAGTCATAGAATCTAAATCCTTTACTTTGGTGAAGG
>NW_023355514.1:0-252 GCF_001411555.2 Juglans regia
TGATGGGGGCAATCGGTCGTGCTAGGGGCTTTCTCACGTTGGCTAGCCCTCGTGTGCTCTAGTCTACCCCATGGCGGTTGGGCCTATTTGTTTGGATGCCTCCTTTGCAACATGCTTGTGCACGGCGGATGGTATTATGGCACCCAGTGCTACGCACATTGTTGCTCTCGGGGGTATCCGGATGATGCTGGCCTCGCTTCCATGGGGTTTGACGGGCGACGACCGTTTTTTGGGCTCGCTTTCGTGGGGGTG
>NW_023355515.1:0-548 GCF_001411555.2 Juglans regia
AGGGGAGTATGGTGTTAGTCAGAAATCTGAAACCAGGTCAGAAATCTGCCAACATACTCCCCTCCTTCATCATCATCACCACATGGGTTCTTCTATGGTGTTAGTCATAGAATCTAAATCCTTTACTTTGGTGAAGGAGGGGAGTATGGTGTTAGTCAGAAATCTGAAACCAGGTCAGAAATCTGCCAACATACTCCCCTCCTTCATCATCATCACCACATGGGTTCTTCTATGGTGTTAGTCATAGAATCTAAATCCTTTACTTTGGTGAAGGAGGGGAGTATGGTGTTAGTCAGAAATCTGAAACCAGGTCAGAAATCTGCCAACATACTCCCCTCCTTCATCATCATCACCACATGGGTTCTTCTATGGTGTTAGTCATAGAATCTAAATCCTTTACTTTGGTGAAGGAGGGGAGTATGGTGTTAGTCAGAAATCTGAAACCAGGTCAGAAATCTGCCAACATACTCCCCTCCTTCATCATCATCACCACATGGGTTCTTCTATGGTGTTAGTCATAGAATCTAAATCCTTTACTTTGGTGAAGG
>NW_023355516.1:0-1291 GCF_001411555.2 Juglans regia
TGTTCATTTTTAAGATTATGAGAGGTGGATGCCAGGGTGAGTAATCTGGACTATATATACTATACTACATAGGGCTGTACAAAAAATCAAAAAACTGACCTAGACCGATTCAGACCCGCCGCCGGAGTTCAGAACCGGACGAAATCGGTGGAGAACCGGTCGGCGTGCGCCAGCAAATAGAGAAAACCAATATCGGCCAGTTTGGCGTCGGTTCGAACCAGATTAAAACCGCTGAACCGGCTGACTACATAAACTATTTTTTTATATATATATTTTGAACTTAGAACGATTTAAGTGGAACGACGTCGTTTTAAACCTTAGTTGTATTTTAAACATAAATTATACGACGCCCGTCGTTTAATTCATAATGATTTAAAAAAAAATTAAGTAGAAAGACGCCGTTTCGTTTAAACCAAACGGCGTCGTTTCAAAATAGTTTCGTCTTCTTCCTCGCGTCTTCTTCCTATCGTTCTTACCAGCTCTCATCCTCTCTCTCTCTCTCTCTCTCTCTGCAACAGTCTCTCTCTCTACTCTCTTAGAGGAAGCTCGGTCCAGGAACCGACCGTGAACCGACAGAGAAATGAAGCAACGGTTTCGGCCGGTGTTTCTCCTCCCCGTCGATCGGTTTCGGCCGGTTTTCTCCCTCGCAAATTACCAGTCGGTTGGCGTCGGTTTTGCCCAAAAATCAAACCGAAGGGGTCGGTTTTCACCCCTAATACTATATACTATATTATAGTATAGTATATATACTATATTATATATATATACTATATATATGAATCAATAATATATAATTAATAAAACTAACAACAAAACTTATATATATAAAATACACTATATATATAGTACTATATAGTACTATATAATATATATAGTATATATATAGTATTATATATAATGTATAGTCTATATATATAATATATATGATACACTATATATATATAGTCTATATATAATTTCCCTAATTTATGTGTCAAGATAATGGGATTTGGTGTCAAAAGATCTAGTGTCAAAATTTTGAGATTTCTTCTAAGGGATTGATGTAAGAACAGATCCGGGTTTATGATAACTAGAAGGTGCGAAGCCAATATTTGAGTATTTATCTGTTGAACTTGATGACTTTAAAATGGGGGTATTTTGAGCTCGTTACAAAAGTTAAGATTTATTGGGCCTGTGATTCTTCACATGAAATTAGTTTGGAGGACGTCATGTATGACATACAAAAAATGGCGCTAAAGTAGGGCTCTAATTTTGTTCTCTCACTAATTTTGACTGTTTGTATTCTATTTTT
>NW_023355517.1:0-278 GCF_001411555.2 Juglans regia
AGGACCACGAAAAGAAGAAGTACCCAACCCCACTCGTGGAAAATGTTAGTAGACTTTGACTCGCTTTGGATGATGTTGAGTTTGTTGTTGTATCAGTTCTTTTATTAAAAGTACTGTTGAATTGAGTTAATAAAATATTATTATTTATTATTATTATTATTTTAAAATTAAAAAAATTAAATTATTTATTATATTTTATATTAAGATTTAAAAAATTTAAATTATTTGTTATATTTTATATTAATTTTTAAAAAAATTATAATAATAAATTAAAATAG
>NW_023355518.1:0-493 GCF_001411555.2 Juglans regia
GGTCCAAATTATATATATATTTTTAAATATTTTTAAAAAATAAAATACATGAGCGATCAAATTGAAAAGGCAAACTCAGACAATATAGTATCATTTTCCTTTCATTTTTTCTTTCGTTTAGACCTGGGATTATGGCAAAATTGTTGTTCTTCGGAACAAATTAAATTGTGAGAAATCAGTCCGTTAATTGATGCTTTTCAGATGAGGAACGCACCCTTTCTATAGTTGCATGCACGGTTCGTTTACATTAATGCAACGTTAATCATTCAACCATAAAATATGTGTATTCTTTCGAGTCAAGATTTTAGAGCAAATATTATAAATTATTAGCACAATTAAATTTGGTTTTGTTGAAATTCGGGGATGACTAAAATACACCATCATGTAGCATATATATTTCCACTTTCTTCCTATTATCATTTCCATTTTCATTTGAAAGCAAACATAAAAATAAAAAATATAATTAATAATTAAAAAAAAAAAGCAAAAAACA
>NW_023355519.1:0-291 GCF_001411555.2 Juglans regia
AGTTTTGAATTCATTTCCTTTTGAGAGAGAGAGAGAGCGACCGAGATGAGAGAGAGACCGAGATGAGTGAGAGAGCTCGAGATGAGAGAGACGATGAGAGAGAGCCTGAGATGAGAGAGAGAGTCAATGAGAGAGAAAGAGACCGAGATGAGTGAGAGAGGTCGAGATGAGAGAGAAATCAGAGATGAGAGAAAGAGACGATGAGAGAGATCTGATGAGAGAGAGAGATTCAAGGAGAGAGAGAGCCACTGATGAGAGAGAGGAAGAGATAAGTCGTCTGGTGCATTCACA
>NW_023355520.1:0-469 GCF_001411555.2 Juglans regia
CAGTGCAAAATGCACTATGGTCGTGGGTCTCAAATACCCACTTTTCAATGGAGACAAACGAAGACCCAAGAATGATAGAGTAGAGTCTAGGAGATCGGTGAAACTAGTAGTGGTGAGGGTTGGCTGTGGGTGACGGCCTGGGCGGCGGTAGAAGACCAAAAACACCCAAAACGGAAGTAGAGTTGGAAGTGCTTCACCGGTGACGGATCGGAGGTGGGGTTAGGTCCAATGGATTGCTAAGAGGTCGAGGATGAAGTGGTGAAAAGATGGTGGCCAATGGTGGTGCGACGGCGGCACAACGGCAGAAAGAGTGCCGCGGCTTGGAGAGGCTCGTGGTGGCTAACGGCGGCGCGAGTGGAGCTGAGATTGGTGGGGTGAGGTCGCTGGCGGCTAGGGAGGCTAACGAGCTAGGAGGTGTCGATCACCGCTGGCTCACGGCGGCGCTGGGTGGAGAGGAAGGAGCGGACGA
>NW_023355521.1:0-932 GCF_001411555.2 Juglans regia
CGTTGCCAATGCTCTTAGTTACCTAATACAATTTTGCAAAGTGACGATCAATGGGTGGCCAAAAGTGTCTCCTTCAAATAGTACTTCAATTCTATAATACAAAACTTGTATGATATATTGCGACTACAAAATGTAATTATTAGGAATGTAAATGACTTGAGTTTAAGTGAGTGGTTATAAGTTCAGTAGTCAAGACTATATTGTTTCAATTTTGAGTCAAGATTTAGTTGTTTCAATTTTGTAGGAATATGAGTTCATGAGCTTTATTTTCGAACGAGTTAATTCGGTGGTTCATAAATTTCTAAATTTTGACATAAATATTATATCTTATTGATTTAACTAAAATTTTAACAAACTAACTTTAGATTTTTGGAAGTATCTTTATACAATTCATATATACATGTATCAATAATCATAGTTAGAGCATTCACAATGGTTCCTTATTACTTCACATTTTTTACTTTACATACTGACTTTTATTCATAATAGTTATATATGGAAAACTCTTTTCAACGCGCACATCGTGGTCACTACACTACGCCTGGTGGTCCCTGTCTCGGCCCCGAAATCAGAATCCCCCCCACCCCGGCACGAATCGTCGACTCAAGTTATTTTTTTTCTTTTCACAGCGATATTTCAATTTCTGGTTTGAGAGATGATTTTTATTTCTAATTTGGGACTAGCTTTTGGCGAGATATTTATTTTATTCCACATTTGTGGGCTTCATAAGGGACTTTTGTACTTTTATGATCAATAAACTCTAATCTGATCAATAAACTCTAATCTCCGAGTTTATCTCAAGTTTTCTCTCTATTTGTATGTTTTTTAATCTCAATCCTTAGTTTCCGTTGTTTTAATCTCAAGTTCATAAAACAATAAACAATTGCGTGATAAACTGCACTCCTCAATCGAAAGAATTAATAGTTGTGCCC
>NW_023355522.1:0-268 GCF_001411555.2 Juglans regia
CAATGTTTTGAATACCGTACCGGATGGCGTACCGATCAAGACACCGGTACCGAACCGTTTCGTGTACGGTTTCGGGATAGTCGATATATGAATAAATTATATATATAAATATATATAACAATTATATTCTAAAATAATAGTTTATATATGAATAAATTATATATAAATACATACATACATATAAATTATAAATAGTCTAATCTAAATTGGGGGTCAAAAAATAAACTTGTAGTTTGAAAAAATGAAAAAAAAAAAAAAAAAAAAAAAA
>NW_023355523.1:0-830 GCF_001411555.2 Juglans regia
CCAAAAGTGTCTCCTTCAAATAGTACTTCAATTCTATAATACAAAACTTGTATGATATATTGCGACTACAAAATGTAATTATTAGGAATGTAAATGACTTGAGTTTAAGTGAGTGGTTATAAGTTCAGTAGTCAAGACTATATTGTTTCAATTTTGAGTCAAGATTTAGTTGTTTCAATTTTGTAGGAATATGAGTTCATGAGCTTTATTTTCGAACGAGTTAATTCGGTGGTTCATAAATTTCTAAATTTTGACATAAATATTATATCTTATTGATTTAACTAAAATTTTAACAAACTAACTTTAGATTTTTGGAAGTATCTTTATACAATTCATATATACATGTATCAATAATCATAGTTAGAGCATTCACAATGGTTCCTTATTACTTCACATTTTTTACTTTACATACTGACTTTTATTCATAATAGTTATATATGGAAAACTCTTTTCAACGCGCACATCGTGGTCACTACACTACGCCTGGTGGTCCCTGTCTCGGCCCCGAAATCAGAATCCCCCCCACCCCGGCACGAATCGTCGACTCAAGTTATTTTTTTTCTTTTCACAGCGATATTTCAATTTCTGGTTTGAGAGATGATTTTTATTTCTAATTTGGGACTAGCTTTTGGCGAGATATTTATTTTATTCCACATTTGTGGGCTTCATAAGGGACTTTTGTACTTTTATGATCAATAAACTCTAATCTGATCAATAAACTCTAATCTCCGAGTTTATCTCAAGTTTTCTCTCTATTTGTATGTTTTTTAATCTCAATCCTTAGTTTCCGTTGTTTTAATCTCAAGTTCATAAAACAATAAACAATTGCG
>NW_023355524.1:0-296 GCF_001411555.2 Juglans regia
TTATGCTTCTTACATCAATGATCCTTTTTTTTTTTTCCCTAAGCAACCAAATTTCATTAGAAAATAAAAAGATGATATATGAGGAGGGGGTGAAGTTTTCCAACAAATACCCCAGTACAATAACCACAATGTAAAAGTGATGGAAAAAAGAAAATTAAAATAGAGTTTGAAACCAATTTCTTAGTCTCCACCCATGTCATACAAAGAGGCTGCCATCTTAAAAGATAGGTTTTAAGTAAGCCACCGCTGGAAGCTATAGATTCACTGCAGTTTGTTGTCTTGAAATATTTTTTTAG
>NW_023355525.1:0-230 GCF_001411555.2 Juglans regia
TACTCTCGCCCAAGCACGCTTAACTGCGGAGTTCTGATGGGATCCGGTGCATTAGTGCTGGTATGATCGCACCCATCAAACTAATTACTTAAAATTCATATAATCCTTGACCGACATACTAGCGTCCATCCGATCCCAATCCAAACAGAGATCTGATCCAAACCCATGGCTACGCGATGGGCAGGGCGAGATTTCCCGAAAAATCCACTCCCGAGTGGTCCTTCTTGTCA
>NW_023355526.1:0-551 GCF_001411555.2 Juglans regia
TTTTTATTTCAATTCATTTCATCTCATTTATAAAAACAAACTAGACCTAAAAATCAATCAATTTTCTATTTGGGAGTGTTCATAAAATTTTAAGAAAGCATTTTGGGAGGAAAAGGAAAATGGAAATAGTTGGCATATTTTTTAAGATTCTGATTTTTATTTTTTATCTTTTCAAGATTATTCCTGGTTTAAGCCTCAATGGGGTCCATATATAACAAGAGAAAGTAGGCTCAGCCCGTGAAGTTGTACAAAAAGCAGGTATTTGTTCAAAGAAAGGCTCTCGTGTTGACGCGTTGGTCCACGAACATCACTTTTCTCTCAACGCGTTAAAGAAATCCAAACAACAGTCAAAGCTTGTTTGGGCTACCCAAGGATAGTTGTCAGCAAGGCTTTTTTTATTTTATTTTATTTTATTGAGTAGTGTTATATATATTTATAATTTTATTTATATTTTATTAATTTTTTTAATTTTAAAATTTATAATTTTTAACATATTAATAACTGATATATAGAAAAATAAAGTTTTTTTTATAAGTTTTTAGATTTAACAT
>NW_023355527.1:0-236 GCF_001411555.2 Juglans regia
GCATGGTCATGTCAAGGGGGCTTATCTGATCTTTGACCCGCTCCTCTGGCTAGGTTGGCACTCCCAGTGCAAGTAATAGCTGGTTGATCAGTACACCGTATGAGAGATTATCCGTGGAGACGATATACTTTATTATTACAATCTAGTACCCAAAATTTTAGTGTACAAATTTCTAAATAGATTAATTGGAATCAAATTACTCTCTCTAATGAATGACAATTAGATTAATTGGTTTT
>NW_023355528.1:0-236 GCF_001411555.2 Juglans regia
TATCGACGATGAAATTTGGTATACATTTAACATGAGAGTTAATATTTAACATTTAATAAGATGCGTCCTGATGCATGTCACACATCCTATATAGAACTCCTGAACCATTGAGGGGTATACATTCCCCCTCAATGTGCAGATATTTCCTTAGTCTGTACTAACTTAACTATATATAAAGTATAATACTTTTTTCATATAGAGTGAGAGATCAAAGACGAGGCTGGCCATTAGATCAG
>NW_023355529.1:0-489 GCF_001411555.2 Juglans regia
TTAATTTTTATAATATATTATATATCAATTTATCTTTTTTATATCATTTAAATATTATATTTTTTAATATATTTTATTTATTTCGAATAAAATAAAAAGTAAAAGATAGAGAGATAAATAAATTAAATATTTATACAAATATAAATAATATTCCATAGACATATTAATTTTTATAATATATTATATATCAATTTATCTTTTTTATATCATTTAAATATTATATTTTTTAATATATTTTATTTATTTCGAATAAAATAAAAAGTAAAAGATAGAGAGATAAATAAATTAAATATTTATACAAATATAAATAATATTCCATAGACATATTAATTTTTATAATATATTATATATCAATTTATCTTTTTTATATCATTTAAATATTATATTTTTTAATATATTTTATTTATTTCGAATAAAATAAAAAGTAAAAGATAGAGAGATAAATAAATTAAATATTTATACAAATATAAATAATATTCCATAGACATA
>NW_023355530.1:0-659 GCF_001411555.2 Juglans regia
ATATTAATTTTTATAATATATTATATATCAATTTATCTTTTTTATATCATTTAAATATTATATTTTTTAATATATTTTATTTATTTCGAATAAAATAAAAAGTAAAAGATAGAGAGATAAATAAATTAAATATTTATACAAATATAAATAATATTCCATAGACATATTAATTTTTATAATATATTATATATCAATTTATCTTTTTTATATCATTTAAATATTATATTTTTTAATATATTTTATTTATTTCGAATAAAATAAAAAGTAAAAGATAGAGAGATAAATAAATTAAATATTTATACAAATATAAATAATATTCCATAGACATATTAATTTTTATAATATATTATATATCAATTTATCTTTTTTATATCATTTAAATATTATATTTTTTAATATATTTTATTTATTTCGAATAAAATAAAAAGTAAAAGATAGAGAGATAAATAAATTAAATATTTATACAAATATAAATAATATTCCATAGACATATTAATTTTTATAATATATTATATATCAATTTATCTTTTTTATATCATTTAAATATTATATTTTTTAATATATTTTATTTATTTCGAATAAAATAAAAAGTAAAAGATAGAGAGATAAATAAATTAAATATTTATACAAATATAAATAATATTCCATAGACATAGTGA
>NW_023355531.1:0-277 GCF_001411555.2 Juglans regia
TCGGGCCAGATTTTTTTCCGGCTCGGTCCGGAACCCGGTTATCCGGGTTCCGGTTACGGGTTCCAGCCAAGATTTAATCCGGACCGGTACCCGGATGACCAAATCCGGATATAGCCGGGCCGGGTATTGGGTTTAATATCCGGAACCCGGATTTTAAACCTAGTACCCTGGTTTCTTTTTTATTACTCATAAGTTACGGTTTCAATTCCCCCCCCCCCCTCTCTCTCTCTCTCTCTTCCAATCCGAAGAAACCCTAGCCTCCCTCCCTTGACGAAGA
>NW_023355532.1:0-256 GCF_001411555.2 Juglans regia
GCGTTTTGAGAAAGAATAATTTTTGGCATCAGCCACTGTTTGGCATCAGCCGATCGCACACCTTACGTGTCCATTTCATAATTGCGTTTCCCTCCCTTAGACTCAATTCACATTTGAAAACACTTTCTTCCTCTCCCCCCGCGTCGCCCCAGCTCTCCTCCCCTCCCCATTTCTGTTAATCCTCCCACCCGGTCGCCCCCTACCCCCACCACCCGCGTCGACATCCTCTCCCCCACCCCTACCCTGCGTTGCCATC
>NW_023355533.1:0-2960 GCF_001411555.2 Juglans regia
TGTCATAGGTTCAACGTCATCACTCGAAAAGAGTAATGCTAGAAACAAATTATTATAATAATATATATTTTATATTTATTATATAATTATTTTTAGTTAATTATTTTTAACATTTATTTTAAAAAATATATAGTTTATATGATGTTACATTATGTATATAAAATAGATATTCTTAATAGTGACTTCTATCTATATTTATTCTAAATGTTACATAATTTTTTTTAAAAAAAAAATTGGAATTTATTATTAATAAATTAAATTTTATATAGATTTTATATTTATTTATTATTTTTTAAAAATAATGTGTAATATTTACACATTCTCTTATTATAAATATTATTTTTTTAAAAAAATATTAACTCGGAGAAAATTTATTTGATAAATTTATAAAATATTGATGAATAATAATAATTTTACGTCGAGAATACAATCTCAATAAATATAGATAGAAAGTAATAAATTAACAAGATGAATAAAATTAATCAGTGGGACTGAGTTTAAAGAATTTTAAAATTCAACTAATTTCATTTGATTGGAACAAATAATTCATAAAAATTTGAAATTTTTTTTAATGATATAATATCAATAGTACTTGTCAAGCTTATTCAAAAAAAAAAAAAACAGAAAACTTGATTATTTATCATGATTGTATAAGACATGTTCGCATTATATATATATGCATATATATATATATATATATATATATATAAAACATGGCTTAGTAAGCTAGCTTCAAGGTGTTACGTGTTAAGTAAGCTTTGCTAATTGGTTAATTAAGGTTTTTCTTCTTTTTGATTTTGCTTTATAATCTATTTTTCCTTTTTCCTCTATACTCCTTTAAATTATATATAGCTAATTTTGGGATGAACAATAAGAAAAGCCAACTTAGTTTCATTTTGATTGGCATCAATAAAATCATAATAAAACATTTTATAATGTCATGATATTCAAGATGCACGATTATTTTTCAAGCTCATAAAATAAATAAATTTCATTATTATTTATCAAGATTAGTAATTATATATTAATAGATACGTGTACCGCGTACTAATTGTCTTACGCACTATATATATGTGGTTTTGTTGTACATGATTCTAAAAATCTTAACCCCTTTTTTCAGATCATAACAAATCGAACAGTATATAGTAGCGTGTTTAAGCTAATAATTATTCAAGTGTAAAACCGTCCGGCCTTCTCATGAATTTTGATGTTCAAGTTTGACCTAATTAATGATTTGTCGAACGTCTAACTTGCGAACTTATAATACCTATATATGAACTTAGATTTGTTGGTTTAGTCAATTAATTAAATTGTGATAGTACTACTTTTAGTTTTTAAAACTTTATTTAGTTAATGTTTAAAAATTTTCCTAATTAAATTGTGTTTGTGTTACTTTAATTTGCTTCTCCGAAATTGTAGTTTTTCGAAGAATTTTTATTTGAGTTTTACTGAATCTAACAATCTTGACCTAGCTAGCTACAATTTTGAAGTTAAAAAGGATTTGGAAGGCAAATTAGATATTGAAATTTAACCCAAAATCATGAAAATAGCTTGCCATTTACAGTACTTCATAATGATCCGCAGGGTGATCCATTTTTCTGGTGAAAGTGATTTATCATCCAATTTTAGCTTTAAAGGTGGAGCATATATATATATTATATATATCAGTTTTTTTTCTTTTTCTTTTTCACTTTATTCCTTGCTAAAGTGGCGCCTGACAATATTAAGTGGGAGGCATGAAGGCTCTTTGGGGGTATAAACGACTGAATAAAAATATTGGATACAAACATATTATTCAGATAATTTTACATGCATGTTGAGAATATAATCTCAATAAATTAATATAGATCCAAGTAGTAAACAAGATGAATAAAGTTAATCTGTAGGTCGACTACTGAGTTTAATTAAAGGATTTGAAAATCCAACTTACGTGATCCACCCCTCGATCGCGTGAGGTACGCTTTCCTTGACCATTCAATTATTAGGCCTTTCTTCTTTTTGTTTTCGCTGAATATTATTAGGTCTTCCATTATTTATGTTATTTCAAGAACTTTACTTTTTATAACTAAAGTACGATAGGTCACCATCTAGAGTACGATAGGTCACCATCTAGCTTCCTTTAGTACGTACGGAACGTGCATGATCCACTTTATACTTTAAGAGCTGGCCAGTCCGGTGAGGACAATAATATTTCAATGTTAATGTGACAACACACACCCGCATAATATTAATGTAGTTTAACATTAGTATGTTAAACTCATGTAAAGTTAATTATATTATAAAATAGATATTATAATATATTATATGAAGTTGTTTGTGAATTTATTTTTATAAAATTTATTTATTAATTACTGTGTAACTTCTCAGAATCTTTATTTTTTGGTATCACACAAAGAAGATAAGCATAGTCACAATAAATGCCTAGAACTCGATCGGTCCCAATTATCACAACTAATTCATGTCTAATCCTCCTTTGTTTGTTTGGTGACAACATGCAGCTCTCTATATGTATGTATGTATGCATGCATGCAGGTCTTGCTGTATATCCTAAACATCTTTTTTTTATTTTTTTATTTTTTATTTTTTCAAATAACAAACCTAATTATTATGAGTAATTACTAAGCTAGGCTGTAAACGATAGTCGAGCAGTAGTAAATGGTAATGCGTTCAAGCTTGATTTGGATTTCAAGGTCTATTCATTGGCCGGCCGGGATCGAGCTATATAATATATATATATATATATATATATATATATATATAAAATACTTGAGATCTAGATATGATCTTAGTAGTTTGTTTCGGTGATCAACAAGCCCAAACAAATGTCTCAATGAGCCGAACTGAAATTGATCGCGAGCTAGCGTTTAAGTTTATTTAGAATGCAATGTAATATTTTCATATATAGATTTGAGTGCAATGTATTATTTTCTAAAATTGTGGAAAGGGTTTCCATATATATA
>NW_023355534.1:0-1030 GCF_001411555.2 Juglans regia
TAGCTTCTTTATTGTTCATTTAAAACTCAAAAATCAATATTTTTTCTCACTTTTTCTTTCTTCCTCTCTCTCATTTCCTACGCACGATTACGGTATTACGTCGCACATTGACATTCACACGGACAAACCCAAAAAAAAAAAAAAAAATTATTTACTGTTCATCATACTGTTGATAAACAAAAATAAAATATACGAAAAAACATGCTCGATGATGATCCACTGGATCCATTGAGAGTTAGGTTTTACGCGGACAAACCCAACATCACGTAGTTTGCCCATTGACATTTAGATTTCGATAAGATGAGGTAATTTTTTAGATAAAAATTAAATAAAATATTATTTTTTAATATTATTATTATTTAAAAAAATAAATTATTTATTATATTTTATGTAAAAATTTTAAAAATTATAATAATAAAATAAAATTATTTTTCTATCAACCTTACAGACTCGATGATGATCCGCTGGGTCCAATTTTTCTGGTGAAAGTGATTTATCTTCCAAATTTAGCTTTACAGAGGATGAATATCTGTTCCCTTTCTATCCTTTTCTTTTTCTTTTTCTTTTTCTCTTTATCCCTTGTATAGTGTCGGACAATATTCACGGGGGTCCCTTCGTAGATAAACGAGTAAAGAATATTGGATAAAGCAAAATTCATATCATGTTGGAAGGGACATTTTTATAAAATAATTTATAATAATAATATCATTTTATAAAAATATATTTATTTTAAAAAATAATTATATAAAAAATGTAAAAAGGGTTAATTCCATATATACGGGGCCTACGGCTTGGAAAATGATTCTTGACCTCATGAGTTTATTCCTTTAAAGTTATCGTTTAGGTATTTTATTTTATTTTATTATTTTTTTAATAATTAAGAAAATGATTATTAAGAAAGTGGTATATTTAAAAAAATATTTAAAAAAAAATAAAAAGTATAATTTACACTAGTAAGAAATTTGACGTACGTGATCTACATTCTACACCTTGCTTTGCTTGACCATCCGGGTCTTCCATTATTTATGTC
>NW_023355535.1:0-450 GCF_001411555.2 Juglans regia
TCCCCCCCCCCCCCCCCCCCCCCCCCCCCCCCCCCCCCCCGGCCCCCCCAAGCCTGTGACTCTTTCTTCTCCCTCGCCTCACCACAACCCAGCCCGCACCACTGCCACTGTCGACGACACCACCCTCATAGTCGCCTCACGCCGGTGACCCTCCACCTCCGATCATCCCTCCTCCCTCTCTTCCCCTTTGCCTCTCACCCTGTAGCGCTCTCTCTCCCTTCTCCCTCGGCTTCTCTCCACGGCACAAAGCTGTGAGCCGCCACACACCGTCGAGCTTCATCTCAACCACCCCTCCTTTCCCTCGGCTTCTCCCTTACCCCGTGGATCTCTCTCTCCCTCTCTTTTGTTCTCTTCTTTGCCACCCTCTAGATTAGGGCTCCGCCGCCACCATCCACGGCGCGACACCGTGTGTCTCAAGCAATCCCTCTGCCTCCCTCTCTCATTTTTCCC
>NW_023355536.1:0-259 GCF_001411555.2 Juglans regia
TTCGCCCCCCCCCGGGGGGGGGGGGGGGGGGGTGCCCCGCCCCGCCAGGGGGGGGCGAAGGGGAAGCGGGGGGGGGTGGGGGGGGCGGGACCCCCCTGCCCACCCCTATGATAGACCCAGAACCAAAGCTTTGTTTTTTGATTTCGAGTTTTTAGTGCTAGAGTTTTTGTTCAAAGGACTGTGTTTTTGGACGAGTCTACAACTATGAGGAGGGGTTTTGGAATGAGGTTGGACATGAAATTTTGAGGTGCACTAGCTT
>NW_023355537.1:0-708 GCF_001411555.2 Juglans regia
GTATAGGTCCTGTTTGGATGTTAAGCTGAATTGAGATGTGTTGAGTTCTTTATAAATAATAGTGAGTTGAGATGATGTATTTATAACAAGTTGAAAAAGGTTATGAGTTCCGCGTATAAAAAGACGTTGAATTAAAAAATGTTGTGGATTCCACGTGTAAAGAGTTTTTGAGTTTAGTTACTAGAGAGTTAAGTGTTTGAATGTTAGACTCACTTTAAAATTAAACTGAGAGTTAATTACACTTTACCCTTTTGAACTTTTACTCAATTCACAATGTGCATCCGAAACTAATAATTGCATCAAAATTGACTCTTGAATTTTCAAAACTTCTCAATGCCCCATTCAATCTACCAGCAGCTTCAAATCTAACGAAAATTTATTGTACGGACTGCTCATGTGCATAACATTCACTGCGAAGATCTAATTTTCATCTAATTTAATATTATTGACCATATAAAATAGAAAATAATATATGCTATCAATTAATAATAAATTATTAAATATTTTTTTAGCATATATTATTAATATTTTATATGATCAATGATAATAAATTAGATTAAAATCATATTTTTACAATAAATTTTAATTAGATTTGACGCTGTTAATAGATGGAATGAGAGGATTGGTAAGTTTTAAAAGTTTGAGAGTCTATTTTAATACAATTATTAATTTTAAAGACATATTATAAATTAAGTAAGAATTCAAAAG
>NW_023355538.1:0-1563 GCF_001411555.2 Juglans regia
CATCCAGATTGCGCATATTAGAAAATATTACTCCTTGTGTAAAGACAATTACAAACAGCACATTTGGAAAATGTATGAATCGGTCGCACAATTGATAACGAGTAATAATATATACAGTTGTAAAGTGTATAAGTATAGCATAATCGTTTTGAAAAATAGTAGAATTTATTATTAAAAAATTAATTTCTTTTCATATAGATCCTGTATTTATTTATTTTTTTTAAAATGATTATACGACATTTACATACTCATAACTGCAAGTATCATTCCTCACAATCTCGTGATACTGAAGCGTATAGATGGTACATGGATTGCTTTCATTTGCTGCATTTCTTCTTTTCTTTCTTTTTTGGGTGTGGAAAGGAAGATAATGTAAATTAGTTCATGAGATTTGCTTTGGGAATTGGTCTATTTTATTAATCTAATCTTCGTTCAAACTTTGCTGACAAACTGTGATGAAGAGGTCATCTTAACTGGAACCTTTACTTTATAAACTTTTAAGGAGAAATTATATACAACAGCTGCTTCAATTTTTCTACCCCGCACATCATGCCACGTCAGTTCCAATTCAGTATCGGCTCAATATAAATTAACATCTAAGACGAAATTTTCAATAAGATGAAATTTTATTTAAAATATTTAAATAAGATTTTCGTGAATTTATATTTAATATAACAATTTAAAATGAGGCTAAATGTAAAATTGTGCCTCAATTTAGTAAGATTTTAAAAAATTTATTTAAAAATATAAATATTTTATTATATTAAATATTAAATTTAGTATTATAGGACCTCAAACACATTAAAAAATATTAAAATTATTTATTTTTAAAAATAAAAATAAAAAAAAAAACCTTATTTTTATTTTTGGAAGGTTTGCATAGGATGGGAGCCTTAAACAATGACTTAAATGGTCTTACTATTAAGCCGACCTTGCCCCAACCTTCCTCTATCTGTGCTTCTCTCTCTATAAAAAATAAATCCCTCACCCGACTTGAATCTCGAGAAGAGAGCGGTGAGAGAGAGAGCTCGAGGAGAGAAAGCTTGATGAGAGAAAGAGAAAGGGTTTGGTGTGTGTGTGTGAGAGAGAGAGAGAGTATGGGATATGGAAATGGGATTACGATGAAATGGGATTACGGGAAAATGAGGAGATGACATAAGAAGGAAACAAAAGAGTGCGGTGTCGAGGCTTATAGCAGTCCTTACAGAAGTCCACAGTATCTTACCGATCTACCAAAGTCCTCCAAATAGAGACCCAAAAGAAAAACAAAAATATTATTTTTTTTATATTGGGGATGGAGGGTTCAAACCTGATTCTTTTATTTGAAGATTAGGCCAGGTTTGAGAGATGAGATGAAAATTTTATATTTTATTTTAATATTATTATTATTTTAGGATTTGAAAAAGATGTATTGAAATTTAAAAAAATTGAATTATTTATTATATTTTGTATAGAGATTTGAAAAAGATATAATGATGAAATGAAATGATATAAGAATTTTATATTTTGTCTTGTACTCCAAACCTGCCCGCATTATGTCATATGGTCAAAAGGAGCTTGGTA
>NW_023355539.1:0-576 GCF_001411555.2 Juglans regia
TCCCTTTATAAATTAATGTTTTGAATACAGTACCAGACGTCGCATCGGTCATAGAACTAAAACGAAATATTTCGATACTGGTATCGTTTCGAAATAGCTTTTCGGGATAACATTTCTGGATAGTCGATATATAAATAAATTATATTCCAAAATTATATTCCAAAATAAAATAGTCTATATATAAATAAATTATATATAAATACATATATATATAAATTATAAATAGTTTAATCTGAATTGGAGGTTAAAAAATAAGCTTGTAGTTTAAAAAAATGAAAAAAAAAAAACATTAGCCGAAATATCGGCCTGTACCGGCCTACATTGAGGCAGGTACAGGCCGAAATTGAGGTCGGTATTTTGGCCAGTACGAAATAGATATAGTATTTGTACCGGCCAAATGGCCGGTACGAAAAATTTTGGCCGTACCAGCCAGTATGGTACGAAATTCACAACACTGCTTTAAACAAACCAACCAGGTCACTTGACGATTGAGAATTTTTCAAAAAATGTGTGAGATTTATTATTAAAAAATTAATTTTTTTTATGTGAATCTCATATTTATTTATTAAATTTTTT
>NW_023355540.1:0-1592 GCF_001411555.2 Juglans regia
GCTCTATCTTTAAAAAATGACTTGTTAATCGAGAGTTATTTTATTTTTAAATTAGTGTGTAAAATATATAATCTATATCATTTAAATATTAAGATTCGATTTTTAAAATTTAAAATTTAAAATAAATTATTTTATATAAATATTTTATTACGTATGTTTTACGAATCGATTTGAGAAAGAGTTGTCATTAATCAATTACGAAAAACGATAAGCTTATAATATTTTATAATTATTTTACAACTTTATTTCCAACTGTGTGTAGTTATGTAAAACTGAAAATATTTTACATAACTAGTTTACAACTTTATTTCCGGCTCTATGTAGTTATGATTAAGGATGTCAAAAGAATATTTAAAATTAAAAAAAATCAAATACACTATATACTTTCTAGTTCATACCATTTATTTACTACTATTTTTATATTTTTAATTTTTTTTTAATGGTTAAGGATGTTAAAAAAATATTTAAAATAATAATAAAAAAATAAAAATCTAAATACACTATAGAGCAATAAATGAATTGTAGGAATAGGGGTGGGCAGCAAGGCTCCACACTCCGTTGCTCTGCCCTCGTTCGCCCCGCTCCGCATCTAGCCCCCCTAGTTGGGCCAGGGGCGGAGAAGGCCCAACCCCACCCCACACTTATATATTTTATTATATATATATTTATAAATATTTATTATTTGTACTATATATAAATATATTAATATATATTAAATAGAACTTTTACTTAATATTTTGTATAAGTTGTGGTATAGTAAAGTGACCTTTTTATAGATTGTCAATGCAATACAAGAGTATCACATTGTTTAAGTGTGAGACTTGTATTGTGAAGATAATCTATAAAAATATCACATTACTACATTATATTTTACACAAAATATATATTAGTAAATTTAAAAATTATATAATTTTTAAATTATAGTCATATTTATAAATTTTAATTTATAATTTAAGAATGTATTTGGATGTTGAATTGAGTTGAGTTGAGTTGAAATGATAAAATATTGTTAGAATATTATTTTTTAATATTATTATTATTTTAGAATTTGAAAAAATTAAATTGTTTATTATATTTTATGTTGAGATTTGAAAAAATTGTAATGATGAGTTGAGATGAGTTGATATATGTTTAATTTTTAAAGGAAGCCATTTTTTGATTATTTTTAGATCTAAAATTAATTTTTAAATCTAATGAATTATATTTTATTATTAAAATGGGTGGGAGCCCGCACCGTATGCTGCGGATAACATTCCTAGGTAGGAAGTAATAAACATATTATTATCCTTTACTTATTAATATAATCACTTTTAAATTACAAGGAGTTTCCGTCCAATCTTTGAGTCCTAAAATGGGAGAAACATATAAAGTAGATTTTCCAGCATTTAGAATTGTATGTGAATTTATCGAACAAAATTTAAATTAAAGTACGTAATTCTCCTCTCGAAGTTCCGACAAAACTCCAACAAATCTAAATCAGGAGTTTAATCGTTTAACGAATTTACAAGGCAAAGAAAATTTAAAAAAAAAAAAAAAAAAAGGAAAAGAAAAAAAGCAGAGCTCGAAGGGTTTTTGTAGGAGGTTTTTAATCA
>NW_023355541.1:0-745 GCF_001411555.2 Juglans regia
CCATCAAATGATTAGATAAAATAATTTTATAAATTGATATATTTTAATGTGATTTATCATATTATAAAATTAATTTTATTATAATATAGATATAATGGTTTATATAAAATCATAAGATTATTTTTATATAATCTTTTTATGGGTATAACACTCTTCATTAGAATTTCAGATAGAAAATTTTTATTTATAAGTCTTTTAGGTTGTGTTTGGATGTTGAAGTAAATTGAGTTGAGATGATAAAATATTATTAAAATATTATTTTTTAATATTATTATTATTTTGAGATTTAAAAAAATTGAATTATTTATTATATTTTGTGTTGAAATTTAAAAAAGTTGTAATGATGAATTGAGATGAGCTCAACTTCCAAACGAAGCCTTACACTACACATTATTTTTTTTTTATGATTTCTTTAATTTTTTTTCTTACTAAATATGTGGTATATAGATGATGAGTAGAATAATTCAATTGTTTTAAAAAGAATAAATTTAAAAATAAATTTAAAAAAAAACTTTAAAAAAAATAAAAAAATTATAGTATACGGTATGTGAACGTATGAATAACAATACTCTTAGGAGACGTTTGGATTCGTAAGTTATCTCAGTTCATTTCAGCTCATCTCAACTCATCTTACTACTATTTATTACTATTCAGCAACTTTAACTCACAAATCTCATTACTATTCACAATTCATCTCATTACTATTCACAATTCATCTTAACTCATTTTCGAATCTAAACGTCTC
>NW_023355542.1:0-207 GCF_001411555.2 Juglans regia
GTTTGTTTTTATAAAATCATTTTAAAAATATTAAAAATTGTGAAAAGAAAAATGAAAAAAAAATAAAAATTTACATTTTACCTATCGGTCAAGTTGAGCGGACTATTTTGAGTAGAAGAATAACCCGACCTAAAAAGGTACGTGCTTGTCACATGCTCAAATGACACGTCATTTTTATAGATGGGGAGGAAACTTATTCCAAACCAG
>NW_023355543.1:0-525 GCF_001411555.2 Juglans regia
AGATTGAAATGCATGAAACAAGTTGAGATGAGTTTAACTTTTTTATAGAAAGTTAAAAAACTAGTGGATCTCATCAATTTTTGATTTGAGATGAGTTGAATTTAGTTCAACAACCAAACACAACCAAGTTATTACTACGCTAGAGCCGTGCTATACCCATGGCCAATTGGTCTTTTTTATTTTTTTATATATTTAAATATATTTAAAAAAATTCACAATATCATTAAAAAATACTTTCTTAATCACTAAGTAAAAAAAAAATTAAAAAAAAAATTATCAAGATGTAGATGGATCCTTGGTAGGATTAGCTTTTTCATTACACGGAGTGGTTTGGATTTAGAGATGAGTTGAGATGGTTTGTGAATAGTAGAATAAAAGTTGAATTATTTATTATATTATGTGTGGAAATTTAGAAAAGTTGTTTTTGAATTGTTTATTATATTTTGTGTGAAAATTTGAAAAAGTTATAATGACGAGATGAGATGAGTTGAAGTGGATTGAGATGAGTTACGAATACAAACGAGG
>NW_023355544.1:0-203 GCF_001411555.2 Juglans regia
CATTTGGTTGGCCGCATGGTGGCCGGGCCTGTGTGTTTGTTTGCCTCCTCTGTGACGTGCATGTGCACGGCGGATGGTGTTATGGCACCCAGTGCTACGCACATGCTTCATTGAGGTGGCTTCCGGACCTTGATGGCCTTGTTCCCATGGGGTTGAACCTTGATACGGTTTCCTTCTTGATGCGTTGATCTTCGTGGGGGTTC
>NW_023355545.1:0-475 GCF_001411555.2 Juglans regia
AACAAGCTGGATTCGGTTCTTGAGAACCAAGTTTGCTTATTTTCTTTATACATTGTAATATATACTTCCTTGCCCAGACACTGATGCATGCACCGATTGTTTCACACCTATGCAAAAGCGTATGATTGTGTTCACAGCAACATTTCAAGCGAAAGGCTTAAAATTTTTGCTCATTTATGGCAAAATCAATATCCGAAAGTTGGTGAAGAAAGTTTATATTTCTCCTGCCGTATGGGGACTGGGACTGGGAGCAATCTGAGCTTTCAAACGTGAGTGAAACAGCATAACGTGGCAACGTACTCGTACTGTTCCTGTCTCCTGACATAGAAATACTTCATATCTATCTCATTTTATCTTTATAATTATTTCAAATTTTTATATAAAATATAATAAATAATTTAAAATTTTCAAATCTCAAAATAATAATAATTTAAAAAAATAATATTCATCTAAAATCATCTCACTTCGCCTATAT
>NW_023355546.1:0-912 GCF_001411555.2 Juglans regia
GGGGGGGGGGGGGGGGGGGGGGGGGGGGGGGTTCCTGGCCCAAAGGAATTTTCTAGGCCCAGCCAATGGGAAACTTACTAGAAGACAAAATATGAGAGAATGAGAGAGGACAAGAAGTTACTAAGACATGAAAGTGTCATGAGACATGGAAGAGTAATGTGAGAAGAGGAAAATTAAAGATTTGATATAAAATAAAGAAAAACAAGGTGTCAAGAGAGAGAATGAAGAAAATGACTTAAAGCAGATGAAGGCAGGAGATAAAAGGTAGGGGAACCTACGGATGGTGGAAGCTCTGTCTCCAGGATGACTTCGACTTCTTAGAACTTTGGGACTTCTTATTCAACCAGAGAGCTTTAGAGAGAACTTCTTCTCCACAAATAGCTCTACAATTTTCATTATACAGTGAAAAATGAGAGGCTATGAGAGACGAACTGACGTGGATGTATGAACTGATCGAGACCCAACTCTAAAGACCTGAGTTGCCAAGGCCTGCCCTGCCCCAAAAGTGTACGAAACACGACATTAACACTAATAATTAACCTCTTTTAATTTCATTACTATTCAAGGTCGAGTTCTTAGATAAGAAATATCAAGATATATAAGACTTGTTACATTTATCACAAGAAATTGCCATGTTCATGTCATGTAAGACGTAACTGATTTTTTTTTTTTTTAATATCCCCCCCTCCCCCCCCAAAAAAAAATCTCGTATATTTAACTCTCTATTTCCAGTCAAACAATCGTAGAAACCATAAGCTTTACTGGCCTTTTTGAAAATTTGCTGAAATAGGGGCATCAAATGATTGAAAGAACTGTTTATTCGTGTACACTCAATCTTATGACCAGAGCGCCAATGCATGACCATTATTCTGATAATTTGAGTTAGAACTATCATCAACTATTTTTCAACCT
>NW_023355547.1:0-299 GCF_001411555.2 Juglans regia
GGAAAAATATTTGCATCTGCCCCACACCGGCACACACTCAACCTATTGAATGTAAAAAGAAAAAAAAAATGATGTGAAGTGTGTGCCGGTGTGGAGCTGATGCATAGCATTTCCCATTATTCAAATCTATTTCTAAAGACCGTTGCAACCTCTATCCTCTGAAGTTGATCCTATTGAATATAAATATATACATATATAGAAAGAGAGAGCAAGAAATGTACTATTTGATCTTTTTATACGATGTGATTTAATAAAAGAAAAAAATAATAAAAATTACAAGTGAGCATCTTCTACCGTCC
>NW_023355548.1:0-208 GCF_001411555.2 Juglans regia
TAATTTTAATAATGAATATTATTACAAATTGTGTGGATCATATTTGTTTGGATTGTAATTTTAGACTTGTAGTTAGTTTTTTATTTTTTATAGATATTATTTATATTTACATATTTATATAAAATCAATTAAGTCAAACGGGTAACGTCGTGTCGTGTGGTAAAAAATTATATTTACCTTTATACTCTTAGACCTAAAGGGCAATGAG
>NW_023355549.1:0-293 GCF_001411555.2 Juglans regia
CTTTATAAAAAATAAAATAAAATAAAAAATTATCTCACCCATTTTTTAATAAGAGCAGTACTATTCTACTGTCTGAGTAGTATTGTTTATTTTAATCGCTAGTTTAGAATATTATTTTTATTATTTTTATTCATATTTTTTTATTATTTTTAAATATTTAAAAAAAATATTAATAATTATTTTTTTAATTATTAAATAAAAATATATAAAATATCAAAATGAGAGAAAAATAAAATGTGATAAAGTAACATTTTTCTTTTAACGAAGGATAAGGCTTCACACTTTATGTTGTG
>NW_023355550.1:0-261 GCF_001411555.2 Juglans regia
TAGTTTGCATTGAGTTTTGTTAAGCCTTATTTTTTATCACTCAACTTTACTAAAAAATAATTGACCTTTTTAGTAATGCTACATATAGTCATTGAATACGTAAGTATTGTGTAATCATTTTAAAAAAGAGTAGAGTCTATTATTAAAAAAATTAATTTTTTTCGTATAAATTTTATATTTACTTACTTTTTTTTAAAAGATGTGTGGCAAAACATTTGTAAAAAAGTATAAGTAGAATGAAAAGTAATTTTTTTTAAGAGG
>NW_023355551.1:0-515 GCF_001411555.2 Juglans regia
AAATTTACCTCGTACGCACGTTTGAGCATTTTTTTTTTTTTTTGAAATAATATATTCATCGTCTATTTTCTCATCATGCTCTCATCATCTCATAATGTAGAATTAAATAATAGATTTACAAGTGAAATATAATAAATAATCTTCAATCATCTAATATCACATCATGAGATAATAAGATGATAATGATAATTGATATAATAAGTAGCATTATTTTTTATTTTTTTTCATTAGATCATTTAAACTAAATCTATAACATTAAAAATAAACAAAAAATTGTTTATTCAATCAATCATGAGAGACTGGGGACCTAAACTGTTGTGCCATCATGGACTACATTTGTTTCGACTTTTGCCATTGTTGTGCCTGTAGCTCCCAACATATTTCGTACGAAAAATATTATATACAACCGGGAGGGGGAACCGGTGCCCCCATGGAAAATGAAACGGGGCTATTTAGTATTTTTTTTCTCTTCATTTTCAACCCTCGAACTCATCTCCCTCTATTTGCTTTAAATA
>NW_023355552.1:0-394 GCF_001411555.2 Juglans regia
GATTAACTTACTAATATGTAACCATTTAAAATTTATTCTTTGGACGAGTCACTTAGTGCCCGTCAGTTCTAATTTTAAATTGAATATAATTTTTAAATATATAATTTTTAAATTATTAAATTCACTTTAACTCAATTTCTCTTTTGATGTAGTATCACAATTTTTTTCAATTTAAAAGTTTTTTACATGTGAAATTTATAAATTTTTTTTAATTTTTCATAAATATATCTAAATATATCTTAATATTTAAATAAATCTAAAATTATCTATATAAAACTCACTTTACTATCTCAACTAATTATTATTATTCATAAAGAATTCAATTCATTTCAACTCAACTCAATATCTAGACCAGACCTTAAAATTATGATATTAACTATGTCACGAATGATAA
>NW_023355553.1:0-1686 GCF_001411555.2 Juglans regia
ACGACTCCTACTGTAGAAAATGTCGAAAAAGTGATTGAAAAGTCGTGATGGGTTGATAGGAGAAGACAAGAGCTTTTTATATATAAATAAAGAGTAGTGCTATACCTATCGAGAGTGTATATTGTACACTACGAGATGGGTCGGATAAGAGTAAAAAAGTTTTATTTATTTATTTATTTTTATATTTTTAAATATTTTAAAAAAATTTATAATATTATTAAAAAATACTTCTTTAATTATTAAGTAAAAAAAAAATTATCGAAATCCAATCGAGACCTAATTGTGACCCAACTGTTATGAGAGTAACATTTTTAATATATAAATTACTTAAAAATTGATAACGATACAGGTAAGGAATTTATAGGACAAGATAATAGCAATTAATTTTTTAAAAAAAAAAACTTAAAAAAAAGGGAGCGGTTTGGATTTAGAGATGAGTTGAGATGGTTTATAAATAGTAGAATAAAAGTTTGAATTATTTATTATATTTTATGTGAAAATTTGGAAAAGTTATTTTGAAATTTGAAAAAGTTGAATTGTTTATTATATTTTATGTGAGAATTTGAGAAAATTGTAATAATGAGATGAAATAAATTAAAATAAATTGAGATGTGTTATGAATACAAACGAAAGAAAAGACCAAAAAAAGATTCAAATAGATAGAATGGGGAAGACTTGACTTCGAGGGGGGGAGGAAGCTTCTTCCCCCCTCTTTCATTATCACGGTAAGTGAGGTCTAGAAAGGACATGAGAGCATGTAATAAACATATTTTACCGTGGACTTTACCTTCCTTAGACTTGTAGACTTAGGCCTTAGTATCTAACCATGTAAATCTATGTGTTTTCTCATTTATTTCTATTTTCTGCACTTATTATTGTTCATGTCATAGATG
The DNA here is from genome assembly GCF_001411555.2 of Juglans regia. NCBI lineage: Eukaryota > Viridiplantae > Streptophyta > Magnoliopsida > Fagales > Juglandaceae > Juglans > Juglans regia. Next base: position 894 of record NW_023355553.1, read on the forward strand.
AGCTTGTCTAAGCATTGCACTTCCATCCAAACACACTGTCAATACAATCATACTGTTGACATATCCACCCTTATAGAAAAAATACAACAACAACTTATATTCATAAATCAAAAAGTTCAACCATGGCCGAATTAAGGTTATAAACGAGTCGAGTTCAAGCAAATAGTACCTAGGTGGTCAAGTCTTGTTCATTTAATTTTTATTCAAACACGAGTTGAACTCAATGGTTTTATCGAGTTGGATTTTATGTTCTTGTATAGGCTATTTAATATTCGAGCGAGTTTACGATCTGCTTAATTCATTTAAATAAAATAGATTATTTATATTTTATTTTATTATTTTATTTACAAATTTTGACCAAAAAATAGACTTTTTGCTAATATTTTAATAAAGTTTATATATACATATATCAATGATTATATATAACAATTTAAGTAACATGTTGAGAAGTAAGAACATGATTTCCTCTAATATTTATAAATATTTAAGATATTCTTCAGTATAAATATAGAGTTAATACTATAAAAAATAAAAAATATTAAGTTATCCGAGTTTATACGAATAAAATTGATTTTTATACAAGTTGCATCATTTAATAATTGATGATAATTTTATGTTAACGAGTGGCTCATTTAATAAACGAATCAAGCCGAATTCAGGCTATCATGGGCGACTTGTAGAATAGAACAGTTTATGTACATAGGCTGAACACATGGTAGGATAATTTTTTATTCTCCAACACTAGAGCTATATCTCAGTGCAACCTTGTGGGAAACCTCATTTGCGTCTCTTA
>NW_023355554.1:0-299 GCF_001411555.2 Juglans regia
AACTGAAATGAAAAAAAAAAAAAAAAAAAGCATAGGAAAGTCACATACCCATCAGCACGGCCACACTGACCGGGTCTTGATGAGATACAAGCTAATAAACGACCACTACCAAATTGCTCTTCAATGTGTAGGTCAAGCTTGCGATTCTGTTGACGCTTCTCCAGCTTCCTCTGGACATGGTTGCTTTTCTTCACCTCCTCAGCAGCAGCAGCAGCAGCATCACCCTCCTACAAAAGCAATGGAGTGGAAAATGTAAAATGAAAAACACTAATAACTTATGCCCACCCCACCCCCACCCC
>NW_023355555.1:0-266 GCF_001411555.2 Juglans regia
CCCCAAGGCACGCCGCGACACACCCGTGGTGCTTTGCCTACCATGTCAAGCACACAAAGGTCCGACGAAGAACACCGTAGATCACACAAACTCTACAAAAGCAATCTTCCTTGTTGCCTCAAAAGATTGCAATACAACACTCGCAACATGGCCCCCCAATGTTGCCACCCGACGTGCATGAACGGGGGCGAACACTTGTCTCGTGCTTTTGGACAATTGAAACCACCCAAATTGGTTTCCTAAATTCATTCCAATACATCTTGGAT
>NW_023355556.1:0-471 GCF_001411555.2 Juglans regia
AATATCACGCAGCGTTAATATATATTTAGAACAGTCGCAGAGACTCGAGTTTATGATTTCTGGTTTTGATATCAAATTATGTATATTCAAACTTTTATAAAATCTAACACTGCACCCAGTAAATCTGTTTTTAGAGCGACCCAAAGATCTCATGTAGGCAACCCTAACATTAGGGTAGGTTTGGAACATAAAACAAAATACAAAATTCTCATCTCATCTTATCTCATTATTACACTTTTTTCAAATTTCTATACAAAATATAATAAATAATTCAACTTTTTCAAATTCCAATACACCTTTTTCAAATTTTAAAATAATAATAATATTAAAATACAATATTTTAAACTTTAAAATAAAACATAAAATTTTCATCTCACCCTCCAAATCTGTCCTAATATTGCAATATTTTCCCCCCCAAACGGATCACGTGAGGGTCATTTAATTTTAGTAGGGAGCAACTCAAATAATTAG
>NW_023355557.1:0-328 GCF_001411555.2 Juglans regia
TCAAGGGATTAGAAAGTCATGGGAAGAATATGCAAGTTAGTTGTGAACTCTATACTAAGTAGTGTGTATTGATGGGCTATGAAATCTCACATTGCTTAGTGGAAAAAAATTCTTACTCTTTATATATAGTAGTTTAAATGAGACTCTAATTATATTATTAATTAAGTTTTTTGAAATATACACTCATATATGACTTGACCCTCCCTTAAATCATTACAAATAGTCAATCTCAACCAAATTCAAGGGAACGCGGGATAAAATATGAGATCGCACATTGCTTTAAAGGTCCTGACAAAAAATAGTATAGAAAAACAGTGTAGAGCAATAA
>NW_023355558.1:0-3041 GCF_001411555.2 Juglans regia
TCTAATATGTAATTTTTTTTTTTTTAGAGGAATCTTTTTGATTGAAAAATATTCTCAACTCATCTTATTTTATTTTATCATTATAATTTTTTTAAATTTTTATATAAAATATAATAAATAATTAAAATTTTTCAAATCTTAAAACAATAATAATATTAAAAAAATAATATTCTAACAATATTTTATTTAATTTTCTAATTTTCATCTAAAATCATCTCATCTCATCTCACTATCCAAATAACTTAAGGTTTGGATAGTGATTTGAGATGAAATGAGTTGTAATGAAAGTTTAAAATTAAATAAAATATTATTATAATATTATTTTTTAATATTATTAATATTTTGAGATTTAAAAAAGTTGAATTGTTTATTATATTTTGTGTGAGAATTTGAAAAAATTATAATAATTAGATAAGATGAGTTGAGATCAACTCTAAATCCAAATCCGGCCGGGTTATTTGGAAATAATTTTCATCTCATATTATTTCACTTTATTTTTAAACATCACTCAAAGATAAACACTTTCAAACTAAGAAAACTATATTATTACTACCAAATATGCCCATCACATGTACCCACTCATCTGTTTTTTTTTTTCTTAATAGTTAAGGAATTGATTATTAGTAAATTTATATATTTTTTTATTAGTTAAGGATGTTTAGAAAATGATTAAAGAAAAAAAAGATTCATTTGTACTAGTGTGCATATTTGGTGTACACATTTGATAGTCATCCTAGTATTATCATTCAAACTAATCATTATAATTTTTCTAAATTAATCATTATAACTTTTTTAGATTCTCAAACAAAACAATAAAAAAAAAATTCAATTTTTTTAAATCTTAAAACAAAAATTATATTAAAAAATTATATTCTAATAATATTTTAACTTTATAATATTTTTTATTTAACTTTTTCTCTCTCATTTCTCAAAACCTAATAAAATTCTTAATTCAGACTATTTCACTACTATTCACATATCTCACTACTATTTACAGATTTATTATATCATCTCATCTATGTAACTAAATGAGGCCTTAGTATTATGAGTAATGTTGCATAGAGTCGTGGAGTACGCAAGCGTTATGCAATCATTTTGAAAAATATTGAAGTTCATTATTAAAAAATTAAATTTTTTCATGTGAGTCTCTTATTAACTCACTTTTTTTAAAAAGATTATGCAGTTCTTATATACTATACGACTGTAAATATCATTTTTAAACTGTTATTATGGTCACGTTTAAATAGAAAAGTCTCTTTGTTGTCTCATTTCAATTTCTCCCATTTTTTCCATAGTGGAAGACAAGGCAATAAGACGGCACATCTCTTGACAGGTCATGATGGAGTTGTGGATGATACTATTTAGATTTCTGTTATATACAATCACTTTTATGTATTATTTATGCACTCAACTGATTATGATTAGTCAAAATAATTATTTTATATTAAAATAAAATGATACAGTCAATCACATTAACGAAATATTCAATAAGTAAGTAAAAATTCATGAAATTCATGTATATAAAGTTTTGGTACTTTTTAACAGTGGCAGCGACCTTCTACTTGTCTGGCAAGTAGAGTGGCAGTAGATGCTGCAGTCAATTCGTGTGTTTAATTTTTATGTCCCTAAAGTTGTCTATGAAGATTATGTATTTGGTTTACTTATGAATGAAGTTGTTACCTAAAAAAAAATAGAGAAGTCCCCCTATTACATTCTCCTATTTTTATTTAAGAAAATTCTTTTTGTTGAATACTTATTCGAAGAAAAAAAACAAAAAAAAAAGGTAATATCTCTTTTCAGAATGTACTTCGAAGGAGTAGGTATCTTTTATCTTATTTAGAATTTGTTCTTTTTGGGATGACACAACTAATTTAAATAATTATTATACAATTTTTCTAGTCATATAATAATAAAGTATTTTTTGCTACTAATTAGGGAAATTATCATTTTATTAGTATATATATGGAATGTCATATAGACGTGTTGTGTAGTATTTGTATGAAATTATCTGTCATTTTTTGAGAAAAAATATTTTTTGTGGACTTAAAATTAGTTAACTAGGACAGCTCCTATACTAGGTAGTTGCTGAGATTAATACTATTTAATTAGTATTATTGCTATTTATTGTTTTTTAAAACATTCTAGTTGTTATATTAATGCAAGTTTGGCTTGGAGAAAAAAGGTCAGGACCATGTTTTTATTTTTCATTTTTGAGTTTATATTTGTTCAGGGGAATACAAATCCATGTTTATGGGTATGATTATTATTATTATTTTTTTTTTTTGAGTTGCGGGAAGGGGTTTCAAACTAAATGGAGGTTGAAGGTTATGTCAAACAGGCCATAGGCTTCCAAACCTCCGGACCTCCATGTTTTTGGGTATGATGGTAGGCTGTCTGGTTAGCAAACATGAAAGGAAAAAAAAAAAAAAAAATTGTTTTGGAAGTGAGAAGACTCCATCTTAAAGTAGCTTGATGAGTTTTGCCTCTTTTAACAAAAATAAAGGTTAATCAAGAGCTTAATCACTTACAACTAGCCAAAAGAATACTTGGTTATGTTATCTGGTTGGTTATCCACGACAGCTGGTCACTATTTTTCCTTTTTCTTTAATATAATAAGTTATATTGTCTTTTCAAAATTATTTCAAGAGTAATTTTGATCTTTTAAAGGAAATGAAGGTACATTGCAATTTTTTTAAGGATTGTTGCAAATAGTGTAATAATTTGATGGGATTATGTGTATTTTCTAAACCTTGTTTGTTTAATAATATACACTTACAATCTCAAATGGCATGTCTAATAAAATGCACTTCATAATATAGTGAAAAAAAACACGTTATGAAAATTAGCTATTTCGTTTCAAGATTAATAAATATATATATATTTACTAGTAACAGTTTCACGTGCAAAGCATGTGTACCCAATTGAAGATAGAGTAACTGAGTAGGATGTCGATCAAAATAGCACTGTTCGGTGATGTTCAAAATTTTCTTGTGATGTTCAAAATTTTCGAGCAATGTGTTCGTCAGATTGGATTTTTTTGA
>NW_023355559.1:0-737 GCF_001411555.2 Juglans regia
CTCCTATTTTTTTTTTTTTTTTCTTTCTCCCTCTCCCCCATTCCCACCCCATGCCATCTCCCCGTGGCCGTTCCCCGCGCCGGCCATGGTGATCGGGGACCACCTCATGGTGGATAGAAGACACCGGCAGTCCAAGTGACACCATTGGCGTGGAGCGCCGATAAAGAGGTTATCGAGAGAGGGAGATGCTTTACTGAGAGAGTGAGACGCTACTCGGAGAGAGAGAGAGAGAGAGAGAGGGAGAGAGAAGGGCTCTGGTGGTTGGGGGAGAAACTTGTGCCAACAAGGGGCTGGGTGCGGTGGTGCAGTTGGGCTACGATGGCGGTGCTGGCAACTGCGAAAGGGAGAAGCCGTGTGAGAGGGGCTTGATTTTGGGAGGAGGAGAGGGAGAGGGATTGCACTGTGGGGGGTTGGGTCCGGTCGGAAGGTCACCGGTGAGGGGGAACGGCCACTAATGGTGGCCAGCGAGCGGATGCGACGGCACTGCTATGGCTGGGAGACCGAGTTGGTGAGGAGAGAGGAGAGAGAGGGAAATAGAGGAAATGAGGGGTTAGGAAAAATGGACACGTGGCACACTTGTAATATGCCACATCAGTATGTGTGTGATCCCTTTGTGTCTTTATTAACCCTCAACATTAAAATATTAATTTCTCACTCCAACCACTTGTATATGTTTATGTAGGTGCAGATTTTTTATTGACATTGAAATGGGTATATTGCTAGATATTTTATTAGTA
>NW_023355560.1:0-284 GCF_001411555.2 Juglans regia
AAGCTATTTATCATTCCTTTGAGACCATGAATTCCTTTTTTTTTTTTTTTTTGGTTTCTAAGCAAGTATATTAAGAATATATAGAATAGTTATATGATATAAGAGATAACAAAGTGGGAGATCTCAAAATTCATCCCAAACTAGCTAGTACAACATAAGAAGAAAAAAAAAAAAGATCTGGGGCTAATGACTTGACCCACACCTATTTCTCACAAGGGGAAGCCGTCTGAAGCAATTTTGATACAGTCTGATAAACGAACTATAATACTACGACTAAAAACCAA
>NW_023355561.1:0-405 GCF_001411555.2 Juglans regia
TTAAAAAATAATATTTTAATAATATTTTATTTAAATATTAATTTTTATTTAAAATTATCTCTTCTTAAAACGTAACTTAATTTAAAATTAAGAATATTTAGAATATTTTATTATTTTATTATTAATTTTTACTTATTATTTATTAATATTTAATATTCTATTATTATTTTTATACTATTATTATTTATAAAATATCTTATAATTTATAGAATATCTTATAATTCCTTACTATCTGCAACCTCGTTTATATTTAGATTCCATTTCAATTCATCTCAATTTATTTCATTTTATCTTATTATTATAAATTTTTTTAATTTATACACAAAATATAATAAATAATTTAATTTTTATTTTATTATTCACAAATTATCTTAATTTACTTTAACTTATCTTTTAATCTAAACG
>NW_023355562.1:0-2586 GCF_001411555.2 Juglans regia
AACAAATTATATAATTCGTCAATCTCAATCACCATGATGGCCTATTGGATTTCCCCTTCCTTGTGCCACCATGTTGCAGTGGTTTTTTTAATCAATCTCTATCTCCATTCTAGGTAAGTTTAGTTTGTTGCATAGTTTTAGTCCATCCAATAAAGCCTGAGCTTCTACCATCGTGCTAGTTCCATCCCCTTAGGCCGAGTGTGAGAAAGCTGCAATAAAATCTTCATGGTCATCTCTACTAAGATAGAAAATTGATCAACTTGCAATTCTTTTACAACTATTTTATAAACTCTACATAAAATGGAGGTTGGTTTTGTAATATTTAAATTTATTTTTTTAGAAAATGAATTGTAAAATAGTTGTAAGTGTATAATTACTCATTAAGTTAAAACATAAATTATTCAAATCTATCTCTTTACATAAATTCAAACTTTTCGGATAAATAGCGTCTTCACATGGTAACAAAGCAGAGTTCATGATAATACAATTCACCCATTTAATTAAATATTCCACTTGTTAGGTCTACTTATTAAGAGAAACTCTAGCCCATATGTGTGAGAGAGTATTAAGATATAGTATAAACAATAAAATTAATAAAATCTAACTCTTCCCATTAGTTTAAATTTTTGGAACAAGTGGTAGTTTTACATAGTATGAGAACATAAGTTTTAAGTTTGAACTTTGACTCTACACTTCACTCTACTTAAACTTTTAGAATAAGATGCAGTTTTACATATAACACCTTCATCACCACTTGTTGTCAAAAGTACTTCCAAGCCTCGTTTGGTTACACAAATGAGATGAGATGAAAATTGAAAGTTGAATAAAATATTATTAGAATATAACTTTTTAATTTAATTTTTATTTTGGGATTTGAAAAAGTTGAATTATTTATTGTATCTTGTGTGGGAGTTTAAGAAAATTGTAATGATTAGATGAGATGAGATAATTTGTGTAACCAAACAAGGCATTAGCTTGAACCTTTCAGCCTTTGGTTTTTGCCATTGCAGCAGCTTTATCTTTGGAGTTTTAATCGAAGTCTTGAATTTGAATTCGGATGATTGTTTTGGTTGAGGTAGTGGAATAAAATATTTTCATACCGTTACGTTTCAATGAACCATTTTTGGATAATCATTATATGTGTATATATATATATATATATATATATAACAATAAATACAGAGATGCTATCAAGTTTCAGATTTCAATAAATATAGAATATAAGATACAAAGAGCTTTCACACACACACACACACACACACACACACACACCCACGCACGCACGCACGCACGCACGCACACGCACACGCACACGCACACTCACGCACGCACGCGCGCGCGCGCGCACACACACACACACACACACACTGAGAGTATAGTGAAGTGTGGAGGTGGTGAGTTGTGGCAAAGCGGACCGAGTGGTTGTTAGTTGGGTGGAACTAAAGGTAAGCTTCACAACTGCAAGAATGAGGTATCAAAGAGAAGAGGGAAAAGAAGGGGTTATCACTGGTTGGAGAAAAAACTAGTCAAATTACTAGTTTATTTCATGGAACTAGCAATGTTTTTAATATTGGACACTGCTCTTTTTTAAAAGGATTATGCGGCGCTTGTATACTCCACAAATGTATGTAGCATTACTCTACAAACAAATATCACATTTAGTAGCCATTTGTTATTGTTGTTGCTATTTGTTGTCTTTATTCTTGTAGTGATCAATTGGTTTTGAATTTAAGAGTGATCCTTCAACAAGCCTCCGCAATGGCAATAGCAATGGTGAGGGGCTCATGTTGAGATTTGAACATAAGGTAGTAAAATCGAGAGGAAACAATTGGTTTGGTTAGAATATCAGCAAGCTGGTCCTTTATGGGAAAGTACAAGGACAAAACTTGAATTGCCTTTTGAGCAACTTTGTTTTGTATAAAAAGATTATCAATCTAAATGTGTTTTGTACAAGCATGAAAGACTAGGTTGAAGGATAAGTATAGGAGCTGTTGGGAGAAAAAGGCCATGTTCACTAAGCAAGGATTGTAACCAGAGTAACTGAGTAATAGCATTGGTAAGTGACTTATATTCGATTTTTGCACTCAAGCAGGACACAATAGGCTGCGTTTTGGGGTTCCATGAGAAACGATTGCTTCCAAGGAACACATAATAGCATCATTTATGCATCCTACACAATTAGCATATAAATAAGCAAAGAGCTGGGTAAAGGAGCATCTACAAATGTGAATACCATGTGTAATAGTATGCTTCAAGTAATGGGGGATATGCTTGATAGAAGTCCAATAACCATCATAGGATCTTGAAGGAACTGAGATATTTTATTGATAGTAAATGCTATGTTAGGTGGGTAAAAAAGAAGTATTGAAGGGCTTCCACGATGTTGTGATAAACAGTTGCAAGATAAAACTATTTCAGAAAGATTGTTAAGAGGACTCGAAGTAGCCATAGGTGAAATTATTAGTGTAAGATTTTGGTGCCTTAGAGGCAGGGAACATCAAATGGCACATTAGAGGTAGTGAAACCAAGTTTGTGTAGCTGTCCACTTAAGTGATGAAAACCAAGCCCTAGGGGCCTATGAAGGCC
>NW_023355563.1:0-728 GCF_001411555.2 Juglans regia
TGGAAAATCAGACCGGTTGGTCCGATTTTGAACCGGTTCCTATATTATAAAAATTGGCCGGACTCAGTCCGATTTTGGTTTCGTAGTTTCTGGGACCAGACCGAACCGGACCAATTGAAAAAAATATATATATATAAAAATTAATTTTATATGTTATACAAAATATTATATATATAAGTTATATATATATATATAAGTTATATATATATATATAATATATAATTATATATCATATATAAACTAATTTTATATTATAATTTATAAATTATAACATGAAATGTTAATCTTAAATATGAACATTTGTAATTTGTTTGATTATATGTTATTAATATAATTATATATAAGATAATGTTATTAATTGATCATATGCTTTAAACATAAAATATATATATTAAATTATTAATAACATTTTATCATAAGAAGTAACATTTTATTATATGTTTTTTGACATTTTAAAAAAATCGAAAAATCGGACCAGACTGGACCGGAAACCAGTAAAGCCAGAGGTACCTGTTTAGGAGGGTAATCGGTTTTGAAAAATGCAAAACTTGTCCATATTGGTTTGGTCCTAAATTTTGTCTAAAATGGACCGGACCGGACCGGTTACATCCTTAGTCACATCGATAATACTAATTTGTTGTAGTATGTCCAAGATTGAGGCAAACCTAATAGGTGTGACGATTTAAATGTGGAAATTGAGATGGAGAATCATTGTTTTTTGTTGGTAA
>NW_023355564.1:0-9486 GCF_001411555.2 Juglans regia
GACTATAAAGAACTCAAAGTCTTTGGTTGCTACTACTAACCTTTACTTAAGCCATACAATTCTCATAAACTTAGCTTTCGCAGGAAGAAATGCATTTTTTTGGGTCATAGTCTGAATCATAGAAGCTATAAGTGTTTGGATCCACAAAGCACTAGGGTGTACATCTCTCATCATGTTATTTTTTTATGAATGCACTTTCCCAGCCCGTGATCTGGTATAGTCTACAATCCTTCCAACCAATACTTCCCTGTAATATGACCAGCACCATTATTATCATCATCTTTATCTAACCAATTTCAAGCACCACCTATTTCCCATTCTCCTATTATTGACTCACATGCCACTGCCTCCACTCATTCTCATCAACCATCCATAACAGTTGCTCCTTCTCATCAACCATCCATGACAACTAGATCTCGAGCTGGTGTTTCTTGTCCCAAACAGTACACATGTTACCAACTGTTTTATAGCACCAAGCACCCTTATGTTTCACCCAATACGTTTGCTTCACCTGCTGAACCTAACCCCTTTGCTCAAGTTGCAAAATCTACTGAATGGACAGTTGCCATGGCATCAGAATTTGAAGCCTTACAGGCTAATCAAACATGGGAACTTTGTCCCAGACCTTCACATAAAAATGTCATACATTGCAAGTGGATTTACAAGTTGAAACTTAAAGCAGATGGTACCATAGATAGATACAACGCCAGATTGGTGACAAAAAGATTTGAGCAAAAAATTGGCATTGATTTTACTGAGACTTTTAGTCCTGTGGTGAAGTCAACAACAATAAGAACTATGCTTTCCTTAGTAGTTTCTTACAACTGGCCACTTCATCAACTAGATGTATCAAATGCATTTTTGCATGGCCACTTGAATGAGGAAGTATTTATGGAACAGCCTGCTGGATTCATTGATAAATCATATCCTCATCATCTATGTAGACTCAAGAAGGCCATCTATGGCTGCAAACAAGCTCCTCTAGCTTGGTTCATAAGGTTGTCCCAAGTGCTTCTCAGTCTTAGGTTTGAGGAATCTCAAGTTGATTACTCTCTATTCACATATTACACAGACTCCATTAATGTCTTAGTACTGGTTTATGTGGATGATTTTATAATCACGGGTTCAAGTGATTCATTTATTCAGACACTCATTTCACAACTAAGTCGAGATTTTGCAATGAAAGCCCTGGGCACCTTACATTACTTCTTGGGAATTCGAGTTCACAGGGACTCAAAAGGCCTTTATCTTAATCAATCCAAATACATAGTTGATCTACTTCATCGAGCCAAGATGCTAGGGGCAAAACCTTACTCTAATCCACTAGCCTTAGGCTCCAAATTGTCAAGATTCAATGGAGTGCCACTCATAGATGGTACTGAATACAGACAGCTAGTTGGAGCACTTCAATATTGTACCATTACTAGACTTGATATAGCTTTCTAAGTAAATCAACTCTGTCAGTTCATGCATTCACAAACAACTGAACATTTCATAGCACTTAAAAGAGTATGAGATATTTGAAGGCTACATCTCACTATGGACTTCAGTACACACCCAACTCACTTCACCCCAATGCTTACTGTGATTAAGATTTGGCAGGGTCTATTGATGACAGAAGATCTACGACAGGCTTCGTTGTGTACTTGGGTTCCACATTTATCTCTTGGAGTGCAAAGAAACAGGTAGTGGTACCTTGCTCTAGCACTGAAGCAGAGTACATGTCAATGGCATTGGCTTCTGCTGAAATGTTTTGGATTCGCATGCTTCTCAAGGACCTTAATGTTCCTCTTCATTGTTATGGTGTGACAACTTGGGTGCATTAGCTCTAGCCTCAAATCCTATTTTTCATGCTAGGACTAAACATATAGAAATTGATTATCATTTCATAAGGGATAAGATTCAAAACAAGGATATTGCAGCAAAGCATATTTCTACTACAGAGCAAGTTGGTGACATTTTTACAAAAGTTCTCACTACAACTTGATTTTCCTTGTTATGTGCCAAGCTAATGGTTCTGGATTCACCCATTAGCTTGCGGGGGCCGTTAAGGAAGGAAATCAAAATGACAGATCATATAATTGATGTCGTTGTCATGCTGTTCACTCAGATCATCTGTTTACCCTACCATATCATTCACGTACGTCTTATAAATTTTGGAAATTTTGACTTCAAACACTTTTTTCTTGGAAAAAAAATGAAGTACTACATTGTAGGTTATATTTTAATTAGTTATTTGTAAAGAATTTAGGTTATTAATAATAATTTTTTTCGTTTGTTAAGTTTAATTTTTAATTTCTTTGAATTTTTTTACTTTTTAACTATATATATGTATAATTGTCTTAAGTTTTAAGTTGTAGTCATTTTATCATGATTTTTTTAACTTTCTAAATATTATTTTCTTTTATTAATCTCTTCAATTTTTGCTATTGGACATTTGTAAGCTTTGAAAATGCTTATATATGGTATGTATTTGACATGTGTTTATCACTAACTAGTATAAAACAACGTGAAAAGCTGTTACTAAATAATTGTTGTTGAAAATTAAAGAATCCGGACGAAGGGACCATTTTATATATGAGTATCATCTCAATATCGCCATGAGGTCATTTTTTCTTCACCGAAATTAAAGATCAATTTAAAATGATGATACAAGATTATTTGTGGCAAGTAAAACTCGTCGCCAATACTTTTCTCTCTACTTCTACCGCACGTATTTGCAATAAAAGATCCCCTCAAATGTGTTATATGTCAGGCTAAATACAATTTCTAGCAAAATTTTTTTTCGGCAATTAAAAAATCGCCACACAAGAAAAATCAGTTATTTCCAAGGTCTTAAAAACAGTTCTGTTTCGATTGAAATGGAGTAACTGGCAAGGTATGATGGGTTGTTCCATTTCGGCTCAAGTTCGGCCCGTTCTGGCCTATTCCGGTCCATTATGGTTGAATTTTGGTATTTTGGTTAGAACACATATTTCGGTTCAGAATTGGGTTAAATGGCAATTTGGAAAATATTTTGAAAAGAAAAGGGTGAACTTGTAAAAGCCTCAACCCTTTTCATTACAAATATATGCATCATTTTCCGTACATGCAAGTTAATAAAGCCCTTAAAACTCAACAGAAAGGAAATAAATAGTCGAGAAATATTAATACATGAATTGAAGTAAAGTATATGGGCGAGAGAGGCAATTAGACCTGATGATCTTTTCAAGGTAATCAGAAATAACAGATTGTTAGAAGGGGCCCATGGCAGCATATGTACACTGTTTTTTTTTTTTTTTTTTTTTATGAAGATATTTGATATTTTTTTAGCAGTTTTTTTTATATTGATTTTTTTAGCAGTGGGATTGAGAACTAATTACAATTTAGAAATATTAATGAGTTTTTCAAATACGTATATATTTAAGACTTGTATTGATATTATTTTAAAATATAATTTTTCTATATATATATATCGACTATCTTGAAACGATATACCGAAACATACCGGCACCGAATATTTCGTTCCAGTATTTCAACCGGAATGGAATTCAAAACTTTGGTTATTTCTAAAACCCTATGTGGTGACACATAGCACCATAATGTGGTAACACGTGGTTTATTAAAAAAATTTATATTTAAAATAAAATAGTATCTAAAAACACAAAAAGATGAAGACTAAAATTTTAAATTCTCTATACTTTTGAAATAGAGCAAAGTGAATGGTATAAACTATTTAGGAGACATAATAATATTTTCCATGTTTTGAAGCCACAATCTTAAACAAAAAAAAAAAAAAAACCCTGATATTGAGATTGGTTAAAATATATATGATGGATATTTTCCTGTAAATAACTCAAGTGCAATAAATTATTATAAATGCACGTACACATGAATTCTATAGAGGAGTACTTTTTAGCCACTTATAAAGACAAAAAAGTGAATAATATTATTAAGAAAAATGCTATTCGTAACCGGCTAGAGAAGATGCTAGGAACTGCGTCCGACGTGGCCAAAATGAAACAACCACTTTCCATTCAACTTGTCAAAACGCACGGTTTCTTCTTTATCTAGTTAGACCCAAGAAGCCCCCATCTCCACGAAGCCACAAAAGTCTTTGTCTTCTCCTAGAACCCAACAAAGCCGCATTCTTCTTCTCCACCCACATCTGAAATCTACGAATCCAAAAACCCACAAAACTCTACATCAAGCCTCTTTGTCATCTCTTCATCTTCCCAAGCACTCAGATCTGAAATTCCCTTCCCACGAACCGAGGATAGTTTGCTGTTGTTGTTCTCTTACTTCTCTCTGCTCCTTTATGATCATGAACTCCACCTTGCTGTTTTCTCCAACGTCCCATACTTAAACAGGTAAACTCCAAAGAAAAACACACTTAAAGACCAAACAAAAGAACCCAGAAAAGTGAAGCAAGAGAAAAAGAAAAAGAAAAGTCAGAAAGTGGATTTGGAGCAGCAAACAGAGACAGAATCTGCAATTCTCAGATTTTACAGGGAAAATAGCAGGTGGGTTTGTGGCTAAAACCGCAGGCGTGGTCTGATCGAATTTCAGCACCCTTGGTCTGAAATCAAGCTTCGTCTTGCTGTTTGTGAAAATAATGGAAAATAATTGATCAGAATCACAACAAATATAAAGAAAGCACACCCTATCTCTGAATTCGTATTAGCATCCAAATGTATCTTTACAAATGAGCCATTACTTTTATACTGGACCCACTCCGGGATATGGAATCCCAACGACTAGCCACTTATCATCTTCTGTAAAAACAAACCCAAAAAGATATGTTAATTGCAACAAAAATAAAGCAATTTGCAAGGTAATGATTAATTTTTGGAAAATGCTGCTTTGCCCACTCAACTTGCCCCCTCATTTTGACACCTCATATATTTTAATTTTTTTCTAATTTGTTTCTTTACTTAATAATTAAGGAAGTGACTATTAGTATATTAATATTTTTTTATATTTTTTAAAAATATTTTAAAATGATAACAAAATATGAAAAAAAAATGAAAAAGACCAATTTGGCCTACGGTCACTTGGAGCAGTGCTACTCAAGCAGCAGAGTAGCACTACTCTTAATTTTTCTATTTGTGAAATGAAATCCTTTGTTATTAAAGCATTTTTCTATTTGGGAGCACCAAGTCAAGCTTCGTCTGAAATCAACTTTCCTTCCTTCCTGTTTCGTCTATTCTCTTTTTTTTTTAAAATATATTAGCCACATCAGGCACGATTCCACCATGATTTCGCGGCTCGGTTTCTGAATAATTACAGAACAACGTCATACATTCAATCCCCTACTAAATAATAAAGATTAATGTTATAGATAGTCGTGGAGTGTGTAAATATTGCATAATCATTTTGAAAAAAAATAAAGTCCACTATTAAAAAATTAATTTTTTTTTCATGTGATCCTATATTTACTCACTTTTTTATGAATGCAAATATCATTTACGACATAATAATTCCTTTCCAACTAGTTCGGCTGAGACCAACATGAAAATTGATATGCATGCGAGGAGAGAGAGAGAGAGAGAGAGAGAGAGAGAGAGAGCATTTTTTATATGTATTCTAAACTAGTAAGGAGGCTTCGTGCAAGGCACGTATGCCCCCTTAAACGTGGCGTCCGGTTGGAAGGAAAAAAAACATCTATACAAAAATAAATTCTCTTTGCAAAAGCATACAATAGTAACAATTCATTAATTAAATAAAAGCTCTTTAAAAGCAGATTCTGAACAACACTTAATTAAAAACACAATTATTTATATAAATGCGCCAACATACAAAATCACCATTCAATTGACAAGTTCATGAGAGTTGCATATTTAAAATCACCAAGTTTATAAACACAATTTTTTACATAAATATTATCAAGTTTATATGCAACATAATAATAATAATAATGCATGTTGAAGTTACAATCAAATATAATTGTCTAATATATGCATGGCAGCATGCGTATAATGTCGTACGGTATGTAGTAACTAAAAGTCGAATCCAAATTTGTTTGTTCAATAAAAGAGTCGGATAAAAATAAGATTAGTGAGTCGTGTAGTATAGGTCAGATTAATAAACCGATCGACGTTGCAAATGGCGATCTACAGGGCAGGGTAGAAATGATAGAAACATAAATAAGATAGAGATCAAATAATAATGTAATATGGAATAAATAATTTGGTTTCATTCAGCAATTACGTGCATGCTAGCTAGCTAGTTGCATGATTTGATCGTCACCACATGATATGCATAATTATATGCTAGCTAGCTAGCTTTTTCTAATTTAATTTAGACTATTCTCCATAAATATATACATGATAACATAGCCAGCGTTATTCCTAACAAGACATACTATTCACTGATTGCAATTTAAAAAAAAAAAAAAAAAAGAGTGGCTCTACCCATCGTTGCTTTGTTGAGGGCTCCCGCTAGTGTATTTCATGTGTTTTTTATTTTTTATTTTTTGCTTTTTCACTGGCTGCAATTTTTTTTTTTTTTAAAAAAGAGTGGCTCTACAGCCACCGCTGCTTTGTTGAGGGCTCCCGCTAGTGTATTTCATGTGTGTTTTTTTTTTTTTGCCTTTTTTCACATGCATTTTTCAATATATTTTTTTAAAATAGACAACATCATTAAAAAATATTTCTTTAATTACCAAATTAAAATAAATATAAAAAAAATTCTAGAGGGAGGCAGCAGGAAGAGTAACATTTTCCAAAAACAAGTGTGCCTGCCTATTATATATATATATATATATACGTATGAGCTTATGTGACTATGTCATACTGCACGCATGCCAACCCATCTAAAAAAGTCAAGGTTATTTTTTGTCAATACACTAAAAGAGTTCAAAACCTTTAGAAGATGCGAAAATATATTTGTAACTGTGAATTGTGCAACTATTGCGTAATCGTTTTGAAAAAAGTGAATAAAACATAGGATTCACATGAAAAAAATTATTTTTTTAATAGTGGACCCCACTCTTTTTCAAAGTGATTACGTGACGTTTACACACTTCGCAGTTGTATGTAGAATTACTCTTGGAAGATATTACACGGGAAATGATTTTTAACGGCAATTTTAATAATTATAGTAAGCTATATATGTACTTTTTTGTAAAATTGAAGACCTAAAAGGGCACAATTGTAATAATAGTCAGTTACATAGGGATATATGTGGAATAAAATGTGTCCAAAGAAAATACTATTCATTACTATTTATCTTAATGTTCATATGAGGATAGGCACGATTAAGATATAAGAGATATACGCTAAATTTTGCATAATTTACTTTATTTGTTTAGATCTTTCTCGTTTTAATTCTTAAAATTTAGACAAAAATTTAGGACCCTTTTATAAAAAAAAATATACCCCTTTTTTTAGGATTTGCGTTTGTTTATATTTTAGTATTATGTTTTATATTTTTGGTATTTAAAAAACAAACATAAAAAATGCTCTTAAAAAAGAATATTTTTTCCACTGCTGAATTCAGTACGGAGTATTAGGGCCTGTTTGGAATTACAGTAGAAGTCTTACAAAGTACTTAAATGGCCTAAAAAGCCATTTAATAGAAAATAAGACTGTTTGAGTGTTGCATATTAAAACATTTTTAATCTCAAATAAGTTAAAAAATACGTTTGAGGATAATGAGTGTACGAAAGTGTACTTTAAATATCCTATTATTAGACTAAAATGTTAAAATAAAAATAAAAATCCTAATAATTAATTTATATTCTTGAATTTAAATTCTATTTATTTTGAAATATTTCTAAACACATTTTTTTATATCTAATTTTAAAATCTATAAAAGAAGAGAGCCAAAACCCAATAAAAAAAAATGCAGAGCCATTGATAGCCTCTCGAATTTAAAGGCCGAAATGCAAATTAAGGATGAAATGATTTTTCAAGAAGAGTAAATCTACTCTCACCGCTTTCGGGCTCGGTCTCGTTATATATATTTTTTAATATATTATTTTACTTAGTGATTAAGTAAGTATTTTTTAATAATATTATAATTTTTTTTATTTTTTTTTTAAATATTTATATTATTAAAAAATATATATATATATATATATAAAATAAAATAAAAAAATAAAATATTTTCTATTATCAATGGCTTTCAGCGGAAATTGAGAGCGATAACTGTAAAGCCGCCCTTACAAGAAATGCATCGTTGAAAATGGGGGGTTGGTAGATTAGCGTACACTTTTAAAAAGATAAAAATATGGACGGAAGGGATCAAGAATTCTCAGAGCATGACTCCAACGCACGCAGGACTTTCAATTGGAAGATGGTTAGATGGATAATTTTTCATATAAAAGATATGGGTGAGATGTACAGAGAACTTTTCTAATATAGGATATTGAAGGCCGGTTGGTAGGTGGATAGAGGGGAGAGTAAGACATTTCAAATAGGAGGGGCTCTTCACTTTCATCCACTTTTCAACCAAGTAGATTTTTTAACCGACTAGACTCTTCGACAAGGACTCTTCAAACATGTGGAAACTTTTACAAGAGAGGATTATTAGAGTTTTGGGGGGATTTGGAGGAGAAAAAAAAGAATATTTGGTTTTTGTACTCTTACGGAGAATTAAAGCTTAAGTAAAGTCTAAAGTAAAAATATTTTAATTTATAGATTAAGCTTTTATTATTTAAAATTATAGGATTGAATTTTTTTTATTTATTTTCGATATTATAAATTTGAGAAAATTATATTAAATCTTATTATGATTTGATATTCTTTTTTATATACAAAAATTGTGGTTTGTAAATGAAGAATAAATTGATCTATCATTCTTAAGTTAATTTGAGAAATTAGATGAGTATATTGTCATATCTTCTAATTAAAAATTTGTGTTATAATTCCTAATCGTGTGTATAAATTGGATTGGAAAAATTAAAATATTGAATCCAGTTGATGGAAGCCCGAAGCTTTATTTGCACTTTTATTCGTGTCCTAATCTCATTTTAATTACATATTTTACGTAGATTTTAAAATACATTTTAGATTTCTGTCATATTGTCAATTGATATTTTCCTTTAAATTTGCGTTCTTGTAGCATTTCTTTCGACTTCCTGTGGATGATTATACTGAATTATACTATAACACCGCATAGTAGTTTGGGCGTAATTAGAGGAGAAACATCTTCCTAAAACATGCTTTTTCGAATAATGCAGAACGTAATTTGAATTTTAAAAAGACTTTCAATGGACGAAAATACTTATATATAATTTTTCGATAATACATCTTTCAAACTTTTAAGGATATGATCATAATCTTTAAAAATTCAAATAATTGTCATTTTTACCTAAAACATTTTTTTAAATTTGTTTCCAAATAAACTTAACGTGTTTGAAAGTGTTTTAAATATATGGTTATCAAATAGTAAATAAATTTTTAATAATAGAACTTATTACTTAAGTTATAAACTATAAGCCTTAAAGTTTTTTTTTTTTTGAATATTCAAGCTTTCATCATTAATTTAGCATGTGTTGGATAC
>NW_023355565.1:0-371 GCF_001411555.2 Juglans regia
TTTGACAAATCACTTTCCATTTCCTATCCTACACAGACAAAAGTCTAGGAGGACCAGTCTCTAGGTTCACAAAGAAACTTAGAGAGAGAACCTTACACTCAGAGAGAGAAGGACGTAAGCCTTAAAGTTATAACCTATATTTTCCACCACAATCCCAAACATGCAATTATGATTTGTTTGGATAGAGAAACGATCTCATCTCATTTTATTTTATTTCATCTTATCATTATAACTTTTTCAAATTCTCACATAAAATATAATAAATAATTTAATTTTTTTTAAATTTTAAAATAATAATAATATTAAAAATTAATATTTTATTCAACGCATCTAAAAGCATCTCATTTCATCACACTAGTCATTGGTAACTT
>NW_023355566.1:0-222 GCF_001411555.2 Juglans regia
CACTAGGTGCCACCAAATCCGTCCCTAAAGCACAAGCTTGTTGCTAGAAAGCAAGCGAGAATGTAGGAATCGCCCCCACGAAAGCGAGCCCAAAAACCGGTCGTCGCCCGTCAAACCCCATGGAAGCGAGGCCAGCATCATCCGGATACCCCCGAGAGCAACAATGTGCGTAGCACTGGGTGCCATAACACCATCCGCCGTGCACAAGCATGTTGCAAAGGA
>NW_023355567.1:0-353 GCF_001411555.2 Juglans regia
AATAGTAAAACTTATTACTTAAGTTATAAACTATAAGTCTTAAAGTTATAACCTATATTTTCTACCACAATCCCAAATATGCACTTAGGAGTTATTTGTATAGAGAAATGATCTCATCTTATCTCATCATTATAATTTTTTTAAATTTTCAAAGAAAATAAAATAAATAATTTAATTTTTTCAAATTTTAAAATAATAATAATATTAAAAAAATAATATTTTAACAAAATTTTATTTAACTTATTTAAAATTATTTAATCTCATCTTATTTTATTATTCAAACAGATTATAGCACAATCCTTTCATAAATAGCGGCCTGTTTCACAGCGCTTCCAATCCTAGCTAGGCGTTCA
>NW_023355568.1:0-553 GCF_001411555.2 Juglans regia
TTTTATAAAAATAAAATTAAAAATTGACATAAATTAACGTAATATATTAAATTATAATTATAATTAATTTTATTATAAATTAAATTTAACATATTACACAATTTATATAAATTTATAAATTTATTTTTATATAATTTATTTAAACAGTAACAATACCCTTTACTCTTACTTACTTTTAAGTTATAAATTAGAAATATTTTTTGTATTAGTAAGAAGTCGCAGCACATGCATTGAGTTTAAAAAATTATTCTTCGCTTTTCACAATCTTGATTTTGGTGTGCACATCGCCTAGCTAGCTTCTATTGAGACATTGGCAATGTTTTAGAAATTTTTTAACTATAATATCAATTTTTGATCAAGTGAGTCAATTTATTATTCACACAAACCATAACACTTTTTTTATTTTTTATTCCACCACCGGTGCGGTGCTTCTTGGAAAGTACACAAAACTGCTGAACAGTGCAGATATATAACTGATTGGGAGCTTTTGTAAAAGAGATTGATAGATGCGATGTGACGATTGAAGAAGACGAGCAGTACTGAACAGTGGATA
>NW_023355569.1:0-437 GCF_001411555.2 Juglans regia
TCTTACACGTATGTACGGTAAACTGTTTATTTTTGTTATAAATGATATTATGCATGTATGCCCTTCATTGGAAGCCTTTTTTTTTTACGTACCCAAGACATGATAAAATTATGAAAAATCTATGATTTTATGTGAAGAATTATGCATTAAGTTATTTATGACAAATCATAATTTTATGAAATGATCAGTTATGTATCAAAATATTTATAAAAAGTCATGATTTTATGTGGAAGATTATTCATGAAATTATTTATTAAATGCATGATTTTATGTGAAAGATTATTCATGAAATTATTTATGAAATGCATGATTTTATGTGGGAGTTATTTCGTAAAATATTTATGAAAAATCATGATTTTATGCGGTGAAACATGTATCACAACGTTTATGAAAGAATGCGATTTCGATTGAAATCTATGGTATGATATGACAAGTAC
>NW_023355570.1:0-529 GCF_001411555.2 Juglans regia
TATATGCCCCAGTTTTTTTTTTAAAAAAAAAAAAAACACTGAAAGGGCCGAATGGCCCAAAAAAAAAAGTTGGGCCAAGCCCAGCCCAAGATATAAAAAGAAAAAAAAAAGAGTGTGGGCCGGGCCATGAGGCCCAAGCCCATGGAAATCAGATGACCATTAGGTCATCTTCTTCCCCCACTCGGCTACTGTTCACGTGAACAGTAGCCGTTCGAAGCAGCACCCCCTAGAGCCTCCCACGCAGCACCGCAGGCGGCGGAAATGATCGGTCCAAGCAGTAGGGTGCTGCCGACCACCTTGCCGGTGCGCGCTGCACCACGGTGGTGTGCGCGGCACCGCAGGGGTGCGCGCTGCACCGCGGTGGTGAGCGCAGCACCGCGTAGGTGCGCTCTGCACCGCGCTGGTGCGCGCAGCACCTCTGTGGTGCAGCGCGCACCAACGCAGTGGTGCGTGCAGCGCGCACCAGAGAGGTGCTGCGCGCACCTCGGAGGAGCAGCGCGCACCGGCAAGGTGGTCGACAGCACCCTGT
>NW_023355571.1:0-301 GCF_001411555.2 Juglans regia
GAGTGGAGTTTATTATTAAAAAATTAATTTCTTTTTATGTGAGTTCCGTATTTATTTACTTTTTTTAAAACGACTGCATAACGCTTGTACACTCACAACTGCAAGTATCATTTCTCTTAGATAATTGATTGAAGTGTTCGTATAAAAAATTAGAATAATACTAAATACAATCTAAATGCAAATTCTGTGTACTTCTTTTGACAAAAAGGTAGAACCTATTATTAAAAAGTAGATTTTTTTTTATATATGAATCTTAAATTTATTTATTTAAAAAAAAAGAATGTGCGAGACTTTTCCATCC
>NW_023355572.1:0-3415 GCF_001411555.2 Juglans regia
GGTAGGGGTGTCAATATGTGACACGACCCATTAACCCAACAGGAACACGACACGATAAAAGCGGGTTAGGGTTTACCCTTAACGGGTTCGGGTCAAAACGGGTTGATAACGGGTCAACCCGTTATAACCCGTTAAGAAAGTTAAAATTACAATTATACCCTTACACCTAAAAATAAAATTGTTGGGATTTTAATTTCGATATTTTTATTGTTTAGATTGTAATTTTGGACTTGTAGTTAGTTTTATATTTTTTATAGATATTGTGATTTTAACATTTATATAAAATTATGCTAAACTTAACTAGATTAAAGAGGTTAATTTTGGGTTTGTTTCAATCCATTTATATAAATAGGTCAAAACGGATTGACACGACACGACCCGTTATGTTATTGGGTCGTGTTAGGGTTTGAGATTTTGACACGATAAACTCAACAGGTCGGGTTAGGGTTGACCTATATAGTATAATCTACATGTCTTGACACGACACGAACACAACCCGTTAACACTACACGACACGACACGAACACGAACACGACCCGTTAACAGGTTGACACGACACTACCCGTTATGTTATTGGGTCGTGTTAGGGTTTGAGATTTTGACACGATAAGCTTAACGGGTCGGGTTAGGGTTGACCTATATAGTATAATATACATGTCTTGATACGACACAAACACGACCCGTTAACACAATTTGACACCCCTAGCTATAGGCCGCCTATCATGCATTAAAACGGCTCCAATCCATATTCCTGAGGCATCACATTCAATTTCAAAAGTTTTGCTAAAATCAGGTAATGCTAACACAGGTGCAGAGCACAACCTTTCTTTGATAGTAGTAAAAGCATTCTCTTGATCAGCCCCCAATGAAACCCAATATTTTTTTTAATTATTTCAGTGAGTGGTGCAGCAATGGTGCTAAAGTCTTTAACAAAATGCTGATAAAAACTAGCTAAACTATGAAAGCTTTTTACCTCAGTGATACTCTTAGGCGTTGGTCATGATGGCCTTGACTTTATCTTCGTCCAACTCAATACCTTTTGTACTAACAACATAATCAAGAAAAACAATTTTTTCCATGCAAAAGGCACATTTCTTAAGATTGGCATACAACTATTCACATATCAATACATCAAACACATATATCAAATGGTCAATATGTTCATTTAAGTTCTTGTTGTACACTAGGATATCATCAAAATACACAACCACAAACTTGCCTATGAACGCACGTAGGACATGATTCATTAATCTCATGAAAGTACTAGGCGTATTTGTAAGTCCAAATGGCATAACCAACCAATCATAAAACTCATACTTTGTCTTAAAAGCAATTTTCTATTCATCATTCTCTTTCATTCTAATTTGATGGTACTCACTTTTAAAATCAATTTTACTGAAAATACATGATCTATGCAATTCATCAAGCATATAATCTAATCTAGGAATGGGATGACGATATTTTACCGTGATATTGTTGACCGCCCTGCAATCAACGCACATCCTCCACGTCTCATCCTTCTTTGGCACTAGTAGCACTAGTATTGCACATGCATTCATGCTCTCCCTCACGTATCCCTTGCTCATCAAATCCTCAACTTGCCTTTGAAGCTCCTTTGTCCCCTCTGGATTACTCCTATAGGCTGGTAGGTTTGGAATAGCATCTTCTAGAACAAAATCAATCTGATGCTCAATGCCTCTGATGGGTGGTAACTCATTTGGCATCTTCTCTGGGAATACACTGATGACTTGAATAATTTAGTATATTTTATCACTTCTTAATTTTAAACTTTAGTCTAATTTTATTTATTTTTGTTGATTTTAGGCTTCATTGTTGTCATTTAAAATTTATTTTGGATTTGAAGAAAATGAAGACCAAATTTTACAAGCCTATCGTCTAAGAACTCTCTCATTTAAATGAAAATATTATTTGAATATAGGAGCTACTGAATAAAAAAAGAAAAATGTACGCAATACGGATACTTATTTTGATTTTGAATGAAGACCAATGATGTGGCTTGCGTGGGATTTTTGGGCTCTTGAAGGGATAGACACTGGCGAAGGTTTGACTTGGTTGAGATGCGGCATGCAGGACGAAAGGCTGGAACGCACGAACGAAAGAAGATTGAATTGGAAATTTGACTTTTAAAAAGAAAAAAAAAAAGAAAGGAGAGCAACGTAAAATAAAAAATAAAAAGAAGAAGAAGAAAAAGAAGAAAAGCTCAGATTATATTTTGGCTTTTTGCACATTTTTTACAAGGGAGGATTTTTCTTCGGTTTTGAAGACGCTGCTGTGACTTGGAGAAGAAGACTGCAGACTAAGAGGCTTGGACGACATTATGGACTGCAAGGAGCATCTTTTCAGTGTTCATTTTCCTCCATTCTCCTAAGAAAAATTATGGTGAATTCGTTTATATTAAATTTAATTTTTAGTATGAACTAAATTTTCTTTATTCTTGGAAAACGATGTAATTTAGTTCCAAACTATGCTTATTTTTCTATGTTAATTTGAAGTAATTATCTTCTATGTTTGTCTGATTTATTCTGACCTTATTGCTTTTAATTAACTGACCATTAATTATATGATTTCAAGCTTGTGATTTGCTGTCGAAAGAGTGAATTATATGATAGATCTTAAATATTTCAGCATAGGTAAATATAGAGATTGAAAGACTTGTATGAACCTATGTAGTATTTAAATCGTTGGTCTTATTGCTTTCTTGCTTTATTAATTTGCATACTCTTGTGTAAAATGATGAACAAGAATAATTTCCAATTGACTATCAAAATAGGCTTTTGGATGTTTGTGGAGATTTGCTTACAAACAGAGATAAGTAATTTCAATTAGTTAGATGAGTAAAGCATAGCGAGGAATTAGGTGAAATCGATTTGCTAGAAGTTTTCTTTCCCATTGATTTGATCTTCGAATAATATCTTTCTTTTCCTTTGAGTATTTTCTTTAAATTAATTTTATTTTAATTTGCAATTACAAAAATTTTAGTGACTTTTCTAAATAAAGTCAAGGTTAGTATAATTCCGATATTTGTCAAAAGTAAGTTACCAATTCCTGAGGACGATATTCTTCTCATCACCTTACTATAAAATTACGATGCTGTGCACTTGTAGTTTTGCATCGATCAAGTTTTTGGCGCCGTTGCTGGGGATTGATTTCTTCTTATTTTTGCCAATATTGATACAAAGTAATTTTGGTTTTAATTTAGAATTTTATTTTATTTTATTTTCTCTCTAGGTGTGTTTTTGACGTTGGATGCGCTGTGATAGAACTTGTGACATTACTCCTTTTGATCCAGAGATTAAAATAACTCTTAGATCACAAAGAAAAAATAAAGTACTAGCCATGGCTGACGGAGAACATGATGCACAACCACGCACTTTGAAGGATTATCTACGGCCAG
>NW_023355573.1:0-3694 GCF_001411555.2 Juglans regia
TAGATTCGAAGAAGAAGTGGCATGACAAATAGATTCTTAGGCATGAGTTTGCTCCAGGACAACAGGTTTTACTCTTCAATTCACGACTCAAACTTTTCCTAGGCAAGTTAAATTCAAGATAGACAGGTCCTTATACAATTGACAAAGTTTCCTCTTTTGGAGCAATAGACTAGAAGGACAAGACAAAGAATATAATCAGAGTTAAAGGTCAGAGATTGAAGCACTATTATAGAGAACAAGTGGAGAGGAACTGTGCATTCATTCCTCTCGGAGATCCTAATTGATGAATATTGAAAAGTTTGGCTGTAGACTTTAAAACAAGCGCTTAAGAGAGGCAGCCCATAGAACTTTCTTTTATTCTTTTATTTTTATTATTTATTTTCTAATAATTTAGATTTTGATGCAGGTTTATTTAGCATGAATAAATAGCTGAAAATTACAAACTACGACTGATTCACCATAAAACCAAGGAAGTTCCTTTCATTTCTTCAATTTGTCTCACTTTTGCATTACAATGAAGACATTGTTTAGTTTAAGTTTGGGGGTGTAAACTCCTATAGTCATTTGCTCTTCTTGTTTACTATTTATTTTTTAAGATTTTTTAAGTCTTGAGTTGTTGGATTCTCTTACCAAGCATGCATTTGAGTATGATTGAATTCTCTATGACTGAAAAATTGTGATTGAGGATGGGGGATTGAGAAAAATTTTCAAAAATTTCTTTTATGTCAAGCTGAGTTTTGTGGGTACTTTGATTGAAATCTTTGACCTTGAACATAATTGAGCACATAGTCAATTTTTTTTTTCTTTATTCCATTTTGTTTACGAAGAGAATGAGTTGAATTAACTGAGTCAGGGAAGTTCAATCTTGCTTTGCTCTAGAATCCGTTGATGGATCATTGAGGCGAAATCCTAATTGATACCAAATATTAGAGAAATGATCTAGACAATTTTATTGTATAACCAAAAAACTTTCCCAGCCGTCCTGATTATCATGCCATCATTGCATGGTGTATTCTCATAGTTAACCCCCTTGAGCCTTATTTTACATGAGCTTTTATTTGTTCTTTTAACTACATAAATTATTCTCGTTCTAAGCCTGAAAAATCATGATTTATCTTTTTACAGTTTGAGAAAATACTTTGGTGGAAATCTACAATTAAAGAGAAAGTTAGTTTAAGGAAATTATACTCTATTTGATCAAAGCATGTGGGAAAAAAAAAAGGTTGAAGTAGTTGAAGATTTGAAAAGGCTACAAGAATTGAGGTGACTGAACGAAAAAGGTGGGAGGTCGAGAAAGAAAAAAAGAGAAGAAGAAAAAAAAGAGAGTATTTTTGCTGGGTTTGTCTTTTATTCAGAGGTGATTTATCCATCATGGCAGAAAAAAATGGAAACAAATTCAATAAGTGGAGTGCAAATCACTATAGATTTTGTTGAAGGTGTACTTGGTACTACTTCATTGATTACAGCAACAATAATATCACAAGTATGAGCATATAGTCGAGAAAGAGTTATAGTTTGAATCATGTGGATATCTCTTTTATTGTTCTTTCCACCAAATATTTTCCTAGTTTGCTTTGATCTTCCATATTCATTTCTTTTTTAGCCCTCACTCTGTGGCCTGTCATTACAACATTGATTAAAGACCTTTTGATCTCTGATTTTGGTGTTTGACTACATTGGTGGAGAGAATTTCTGAAAATTGGACTTATGGGGTTAATTTTTGAGAGAATTCTTCTGATATTAGTTGTTCTACTTTTATCTGAGTTTGCAGGTGATTTGGAGTTGAATTGACTATATCACACACACACACACACACTCAAGGTCTTAGCTTTAGGTTGAAGTAACCTTTTATCTCTTGCTTGAAAAATTGCTAAGTTTTTTATTGATTTTCCTGCTATCCTTGATGTTAAAAGAGTAAGATACTAGTGATTAAATCTAATTCAGATCATGGCTTGGTGAGTGATGAAACTTCTCTATGGAGTCAATTTGATAGTCTATAGTGATCTTTTATTTTATTTTATTTTTGTTTGAGGATAAACAAAGTTGTAAGTTTGGGGGTGTTTGATGACTTGAATAATTTAGTATATTTTATCACTTCTTAACTTTAGACTTTAGTCTAATTTTATTTATTTTTGTTGATTTTAAGGTTCATTGTTGTCATTTAAAATTTATTTCAGATTTAAAGAAAATGAAGACCAAATTTTACAAGCCTATCGTCTAAGAACTCTCTCATTTAAATGAAGATGTTATTTGAATATAGGAGCTGCTGAATAAAAAAAGAAAAATGCATGCAATATAGATACTTATTTTGATTTTGAGTGAAGATCAATGATGTGGCTTGCGTGAGATTTTTGGGCTCTTGAAGGGATATTCACTGGCGCGAGTTTGACTTGGTTGAGATGCGGCATGCGAGACGAAAGGCTAGAAGACGCACGAAACGGATTGGCATGCAGGATGAAAGGCTGGAACGCACGTACGAAAGAAGATTGAATTGGAAATTTGACTTTTAAAAAGAAAAAAAAAATAAAAGAAAGGAGAGCAACGTAAAAAATTAAAAAATTAAAAAAGAAAAGAAAAGAAAAGAAAAGAAAAGAAAGAAACCTCACTTCCACTCTTTCTTTTTTAATCACTCTCATTTTCACCCTTTTTTTTTTAGCAACCTCACTTTTTAGTTTCAGTGTCCTGAAGTTAAAGGAGCAACCTTGATTGTTTTGCCCTCCTTTACAAAGATATACATGTTTTTGAACCTATCATGGGTCACCTTCCTATCATATTGCCACGGCCTCCCCAACAAAATATGGCCAACATGCATAGGCACAACATCACAAAACACCTCATATTGATACTACCCAATGGAAAAAGTAACTAACACTTGTCTATCCACCTTAACATTCCCACAATCATTCAACCACTGCAACTTGTATGATCTAGAGTGTTTCAAGGTAGGTAAATTCAATTTCTCAACTAAAGTAGTGCTAGCCACATTAGTACAACTTCCCCATCAATGATCATACTACATACCTTGTTGTTGACGTGGCATCTAGTATGAAAAATGTTCTCACTCTATTGCTCTGCATCATTAATCTTAATGTGTGTATTGAGAGCACGCCTAACAATAAGAGACTCACCCGTCACAGCGTAATCAACTCCATTATCATCACTAGCATCAACCAACTCGGGCATCTCATCACTATCATCCTCACTCTCAGTCATCACATCCTCAATGTCACGTATAATCATCACCCGCTTGTTTGGACATTGAGAAGCGATGTGCCTTGAACCCAAACACTTAAAACATTTAATATCTATATTCCTTGAAGGTTGGATTTCTACCTTGGGTTTGTTCTTGCTAGTTTCCTCATCTTTTCCCTTAGGTTGTTCAGTTTTCTACAACTTGATCATTATTATCCCACTTTGGTTTCCAATGAGTGCTAGAAACTGAAGTGTACCTTGATGTACCATTTCTTTTTAACTGTCTCTCTACTTTCATAGTCATGTGCACCATGTCCTCTCCACATAATGCTACAATTCAACTACATTGACTATTTTCCTATTCAAACCACTAAAAAATTTAGCCATGGTGGCCTCTCGGTCATCCTCTACATTAACCTGAATCATCGTCACCTCCATATCCTTATGATAATCCTCCACAATCCTAGACCCCTGTATAAGATTTCATAATTTTTGGTAAAGA
>NW_023355574.1:0-1673 GCF_001411555.2 Juglans regia
AGCCACTAAGGAATTAAGAGTTAAAGGAATGAAGCTAAAAGAAATAGGAGCGAAAGGAAAAAGCAGCCAAGGAAATAAGAGTGAAAAGAACGAAGCTAAAGGAAATAAGAGCGAGATAGAAAGTCGACTAAGGAAATAGGAAATGGAAGGAAAAGGCAGCTAAAACCACACACGCATCAGCAGGCAAGAAGTGGGCCGAGGTTGTAAACAACGACCCCCCGGGGGGGGGGGGGGGGGGGGGGGGGGGGGGGGGGGGGGGCACTATAAGCATGAAACAAGGCAAGTGGAAGAATTCAGGAGAAATATAAAGATACGAACAAATAAGGGTAACAGTGGATCCAAACTATCTAAGCAACTCTCCATCAACGCGTGTGGAAGGACGGAGGAAAGAAGCCAATATTAAAGATGGGCGGAAATGGCATGAACAAAAGGCTAACGGCTAGCGGGGTCGAAGGGGTTAAACCGAATGCTGGTGGGGTAGGACGAGAATCTTTGAACCCAGCCACGAGCCGCGACTTCCTAAATAAAAATGATAATAGAATATAACGAAGAAAGTCAGTTGGGCATGGTCGTTCAAAACAACATAGTACATTGTGGTTAAAAGCAAGCACAACGCAGCCGATCGGCAGGGTGGGTAGTAGGAGCCCTACGAGTCCCTTCACCATAACACTCCGGGCTGGCCACCATGTCAAAGAAAAGACAAAAAGAACAAGAAATGAGCAAATGGAAGGGAAAGCCAAGGAAAAGCACTGGGACAAAGTGAAAGGAAAGAAAAAAGGGTAGAAAAGAGGCTCGGCAGGATAAAGAGGTATGGGCGAAAGAAAAGATGGCTAAAAGAAATGGGAAATGAAAAAAAAGGTTAAAGGAAATTCGTAGGACAAAGTAATGATGCGAAGACTCGGCGGGGTAAAGCCCCACCTAAAGACCGACAAGCAGAAAAACTGACGACCCAACAAAACGAGGCAAGGCGGAGGGAAAACATGATGAAAAATTCCTATTGAACAAGTCTGATAGGAATTAGTGGGGTAACTGTGAGGGAATCCCAGCCCATGGAATTTCCTAGGCCCAGGAATTTGAGAGGGGACTCACTAGAAGAAAAAATATGAGAAAATGAGAGGGGACTCACTGTAAGGGTGTCAGGAGAAGAAAATGTGAGATTTAACATAAAGTAAGATGATGTAATGTGTCAGAAGAAGAAAAGTAGGAAAGTGACTTAAAACAAATGGAGAGACGGTCAGACACGCAAAGCAGACATCCCTCACCACTACCGATATGTACACAAAAAGAGGGCCATATAAAAAGGGTAGGGCGCCTACGATTTATAGGGGGATTTTCCAACTTTTGGACTTCTTATTCAACTTGAGATCAAAACAAAGAATTTCTCCGCAAGTGAATAAATCTACAGCTTCCATTGTACAGTAAGAAATGAAAGGCTATGAGAGTTTGTAAACAAGCTTATTATAGTGGAATCTCCCCCTAACCCCTGTAGACATAAAACTGTGTGTTCATCTCTATTTATTTTCTGCATTTAAATACTATTCATCGTAATGGTCGTACGCACCAACACCGTACAGCCACACCAAACCATCGACAGGGGCTCCAAACAATACTGATTGAGGCCCAACTCCTAAGACCCGAGTTGCCAAAACCTGATCCAAAGGTGTGCGAAACAC
>NW_023355575.1:0-668 GCF_001411555.2 Juglans regia
CACCAAAACCAAGTTGAATTGCCAAACTACCTTATCTGATTATGGAACTCTGAAAAAGCATATCGGAGAACTGGAGCAGTTTTTATCTTTACCAAACAAGAATTTAATGATCCACCAAAACCAAGTTGAATTGCCAAACTACCTTATCTGATTATGGAACTCTGAAAAAGCATATCGGAGAACTGGAGCAGTTTTTATCTTTACCAAACAAGAATTTAATGATCCACCAAAACCAAGTTGAATTGCCAAACTACCTTATCTGATTATGGAACTCTGAAAAAGCATATCGGAGAACTGGAGCAGTTTTTATCTTTACCAAACAAGAATTTAATGATCCACCAAAACCAAGTTGAATTGCCAAACTACCTTATCTGATTATGGAACTCTGAAAAAGCATATCGGAGAACTGGAGCAGTTTTTATCTTTACCAAACAAGAATTTAATGATCCACCAAAACCAAGTTGAATTGCCAAACTACCTTATCTGATTATGGAACTCTGAAAAAGCATATCGGAGAACTGGAGCAGTTTTTATCTTTACCAAACAAGAATTTAATGATCCACCAAAACCAAGTTGAATTGCCAAACTACCTTATCTGATTATGGAACTCTGAAAAAGCATATCGGAGAACTGGAGCAGTTTTTATCTTTACCAAACAAGAATTTAAT
>NW_023355576.1:0-928 GCF_001411555.2 Juglans regia
GTAATTAAAAATATTAGAATTCCACCGTCCAAACATCCCTTATTCAATCAATTTAGGTGTGGTTCTGTCGTTTTCATGTAGCTTCTTTAATAGGCTTTTGTTAACAGTTCTCATTTTACTCTATTCAAATATTCTATCCTTTCGGACCAAACTTTTTTTAAACTCAAAAAAAAGAAAAATATATCGAAGTTATGTTAAAATGTTGAGATGATCTCAAGTGATCTAACATATATTAGTGAATATATTGTAAATAGTAATAAACTATTTATAAATAATAGTAAAGCAATCTTAATTTCACTTACCAAACATTGCCATAGCCTCAGTTTATGTCTCCTTTATATGGCTTAATTTTGACGGTGATAATGAATAACCTCCTATTTATTTATGTTTTTTCTTATTAAGCTCCTTTAATCCGACCTACTTTTGTATGGCTTAGGCTCGCTTGGTTACGTAATTTTGATGAGATAAGAAGATATATTTTGTTAAAAGTTAAATAAAATATTATTACAATATAATTTTTTAATATAACTTTTGTTTTAGAATTTGAAAATGTTGAATTATTTATTATATTTTATGTGTGAATTTAAAAAAGTTATAATAATTATATGAGATGAGATAGTTTGATTTTGTGTAACCAAACCAACTCTTAATTTCATGGGGTTTGAGGTATCATTGATAATCTTGACAAGATAAGGATTTATGCCTCATTTGTTTTCACAACTACCTTCAATTCATCTCATCTAATTATTACAACTTTTTTAAACTGTCACATAAAATAAAATAAACATTAATTTAACTTTTTCAAATTTTAAAACTAAAATAATATTAAAAAAATATTTTTCTGACAATATTTGCATTCAACTTTTAACTTGAATATTAATTCATCTTATCTTATTTCATTTACAAAGATTAACGAGACTAGTTTCAC
>NW_023355578.1:0-246 GCF_001411555.2 Juglans regia
TAATTTATTTATCAATTAAATAGATATTAAAATGAATAATATCCATTTACCAAAAAATTAACGCAAAAAAAAAAAAAAAAAAATCTATGAGTTATGTGATATGTTATATATGTTCACATTCCATTCCAATCACACTATATTAATATAGTATTGTCCACCAACTCTTAAATCAGATTTTATTTTTAAAATAAAAAAGCTCAATGGTGGATAAATAAGGTGACATTATTTATTCAGGCAAGAAATATT
>NW_023355579.1:0-1911 GCF_001411555.2 Juglans regia
TGTGAAAAAAACTTATTTTTTTTTTTGTGATTAATTCCATTTTTTTCAAAAGTAATATGTAAACTTGCATTATTAGCATTACTCTTTTACAGAATATCCACTTCTATCGAGTTTCTGCTCAATTATGACCCTTGGATTCTGGCCATGTCACTGCCTTGCAAATGAGTTATAAATGACCAATGATGTATTATATTTTGGAAAATGAGTTAGGAGATTTATTTCTCATGTGGCAGGCTTTATGAATGGGCCTATTGACTAGTTATATGAGTATATCCTTACCAATGATATTTTCCAAAACTCATCTTTTATTAGAGCATCTTCATTGGATTAGTTAAAAGTTAAATTCAATGAGAATTTAACTATTAAGTTATAAAATAGTTCACATTAAAATATAGTTACAGTAATATTTAAAATAATTTTTAAATTTGAAAGGAACTATTCATTCATCAAATCTATTTTATATTTTTTTTCTCTCCTTTTAATATCAATTATTTCTCTCTCCATTTTAAATGACAATTGAAAAAATATAATTAGAATATAATTACTAATTATATATAATATTATGAATAGTAAAATATGATAAAATAAAATAAATTCATAATTAAAAAAATTAAAAATTTTTCAAAATTATTAATTACTCATTACTATATAATGAATAAATAGATAATCCAATGTGGAGATTTGATGTGAATAGTCAAAGTTAAATTCATCTTATATTATTTTATTGTCATATAATGAAAAAATGACTATTCCAATGTA
Source organism: Juglans regia (assembly GCF_001411555.2). Classification (NCBI taxonomy): domain Eukaryota; kingdom Viridiplantae; phylum Streptophyta; class Magnoliopsida; order Fagales; family Juglandaceae; genus Juglans; species Juglans regia. The sequence goes on from NW_023355579.1 coordinate 760, forward strand.
GAAACTTATGTGAATGTAATAGCTAAATGTTAAATTCATCTTACATTCATAAAAAATGTACTTTAATTTTAGCTAATCCAATGAGAGTGCTCTTAGCGGTTATGTTTTTAATATTTTTCATTTTCTAATGATCACATTTAAAAATAAAAATTCTATTGTCAAATTCTATTCCTTTATGATCACATTCATAAAGCCTGCCTCGTGAGAAATAAATCTTCAAGCACATTTTCAAAAGGATAATTCTAGATATAATTATAGAGTGTGTAACCTTTGCATAGTGCGTACTTCTTTTGAAAAAAAATGAAATCTATTATTGAAAAAATAATTTTTCATGAAGGTACCAAACTTATCTATTTTTTTTAAAAAGAGTGTGTGTGACTTGTACATCATAGGTATGCAAATATAATTTCTCTATTAGTCATATACACAACGAAAGAACCAAATCCTGAAATTCTTTCAAGGAAAAATAAGCAATAATGAAATTCATCTGTAGGATTGTAAAAATAAATCGGAGAACTAGAAAACCGGCTTGAACTGGCTCAGTCCGATTTTGGACCTGTTCCTCCATTTTAAAAACCGGTCATAACTGATCTGATCTCGGTTTTATGTTTTCCAGGACTGGACTGGACCGGTTCACATATTTATATATTTTTAATTAAGGTTTAATATTATATCTAATTTTCATAAATTATAATTATGTATATGAAATAATGTTATATTATAATTTATAGCATAAAATTTTTTAAACACAAACATTTATTTGATCATATGTTTTAAATATAAAATATATATTAATTATATTTTTTGGCTTAATAAATTCTCAACACATTCATTTTGATAAATATCTTAGTAATACTAATATACATTAGTATATTAGTTACTATATTATCACTAACATATAGTAATAGTACTATACTAATAGTATTATTGTATTACTAATATTTATATATATATATATTAATATATATATAAGTATAATAAATTAGAGATTTAATATATATTAAAAACTGGAAAACCGGACCGGAACCAGTAAAATCGGAAGTACCGGTGTGGTATCGATTCTTGAAAATGCAAAACCGATGTATACCAGTTTGGTCACAAAATTTATCCAAAACCGGATCAAGCGATTACACCCCTACTCATTTGTAACAT
>NW_023355580.1:0-10749 GCF_001411555.2 Juglans regia
CGCAGGGTGAGTTTTAGGGAGATTCATAAAGGACATTCACTCATGGATCCTGCCAATGAGGTTGTGGAGGATCTACGATCCATCCGTGGGAGGGTGGAGTATTAAAAATTTTAACATGAATATTAATAATCAGATCTTCGATTTTTTATGATTCATAATAATAAAATAATAACAGTTAGAAAATATACCTCCTTCTATTTCAGTTTGATAAAGAATCTAATTTGACTATGAGAGAAGGATCACCCTAATAACTTAGCCTCCTAAGTGTGTCTCCCGATGGCTAGAGGCACTCTAATATTGTAGGTGAGAACTCTTTAACCCCTATCAGTACAATTTATAGACTTCTGACCATCAAGAAATCTAAGACTTTAAGTCTAACTATAATTAGAAATATAGAGTGTTAATCCTATCTCTCAGGAGTTTTCTTATCCCATTATAACTCATCTATTAATTGATAAATTTTGAGCTTTTCAAACTCTAGTAAGATGGGTGTGTGGGACACAAAGTTTAAATAAAAACTCTTACATTCTCCCACTTAGCCCATACGCCTATAAAATAATATTTCACGTTCATGGGTTTATTACAGGAAATTAACCATACTGCGCAAATTCATTTTCTAAAACCTTTAAAGCTCAAAATACATTACATGAGTTCCGCAATATCAATGTCAAACTAGCTATCAATGCGAGTCATGGCAGTCTTCTGTTATATGATCAATAAATTCCCTTCCATGTACCACAACACTAGTAACTTAATTCAACACGATCTTTAATTGGGACAATTAAGGCTAATACTGTAATGCCTTGGGTTCTAATTCATGTCTATTGGAAAGACAAGAAAACATAAACAAACATAACAGATATATTTCAATATCCAGTAACAAAATATTCAGCATATCAATGATCTTTTTAACATGTCCACATCATGTGAATAAGCATATGACCCATCTTTTAAACATTTCCTTTAAAGTGTAATCATTAACACACTATTGTTATGGACATATATGTTTCTATACTTTCTCTTTAATACTTAGGTATTTAAATTTTCATTAAATACTTATCATTAGGAGAAAAATATTCTGAGGAATTCTTACAATACTTTCTTAGCTGCTTGGCTATAAGTCGACATTTCCAAGTCCTAAAATAAATTTCACTAGTTAGATACCATACATTGTGGCCTTAAAACATACAACAAACTCAGTCCCTATTGCACATGACGTAGTAAGAGATTTGCCTCATATTTTTCCATAAAATAACTCTACTAGATAGCAAAATATATAACCATAACTATATTTTTCATCATTAGAGTAATCCTACAAAATAGGGTCTGAATATCCAGTTACCTTAATGGTATCATTTTTTCTTAAGGCAACAATATAGTCTTTAATTTCTTACAAATAACCTTGCACTCTTTTCACAGCTTTGGGTCAAACATCTTTGAGTTACTTTGGCAACAACCAAGAATGCCAACATGTGCATCATCCTCAATAGTTACTTTGTCAAAATTTAGATCCCTACAAAATTCCATTGTTTTTCTAAAAGCATAACACTCTGCTAGAGCTAGTTCTACCACATTTCGTTTTTGAACATGACAAGTTGCCATGACCTCTCCCTTCTCATTTCTGATTATAACGCCAGCTCCCATCTTTCTTGCTTTAACATCCAAAGCAGCATCCCAATTAGCCTTTATCATATTCTGTTCTGGTGGCAACCATCTTTTCTCCCCTCCCATTGTACTTCTATTCCCCTCCTGTCCCTCTGACAAAACCTAAACTTGTTGAAAGTCATTCAAGCATCCTTTGCTGATCTGATGACACAACTTGGACTAGTGAACTTCTTTTCGAAAATAAAAACATTTCTTCTGATCCATAGGCTCCTCCATTATGGCAGTTGTTTCCTCCATTTTAGTTTTATTGAGCTTTTGAGACAACCTCTCCCATAAACTTAGTATATATACTTCTTCTTGTATCTTCTATTTCTGCACTGTCTTTAAGAACCCAACCCATACATCATTTGCAGCAGAGCAATGCCAAAGAACATGCATTACAGATTCATCCTCTTGGAGGCATATTGGGCACTTTGAATCATCACTAACTTTCCTAGCAAATAAATTCTTTTTTGTAGCCAACAAGTCATTACCTGCCCTCCACATGAACAATTTCATCTGCCCAGGTAGATTCAGCCTCCAAATATGTTTTCATTGACCATCTGACTCTGCCCTTCTAGAAGACTCCCCTTCTGCCATTTTTTATCTTTCTTGTTCCAAGTAATATGCACTTTTCACACTAAAAAAGCCTTTACTAGTAGGCCCCCAAAATAGCTTATCTTCCACCTCTTTTCTGCTCAAGGGAATGCAACATATCTGATTAGCTTCTTCTCTCATGAATATAGATCTAACTAGGTTCTCATTCCATTCCTTCTTATCCTCAGCCATAAGTTCACAAACTTTTGCATCTCCATTCAAAATTGTAATTGGAGACTGCACACAGAGGGAAGATGGAGTAGACAACCATCTATGGCCCCAAATCTGAATCCTCTTGCCATCACCCACCCTCCACCTTAATCTCTCTTTCAACAAACCCAGAGAACTCCAAACACTCCTCCATATCAATGAAGGTGAGTAACCCAATTTTGCCTCCAATAGAGTGGAATGTCTAAAATATTTTTCCTTATAGATCTTGGCAGTTAGAGAAAGAGGGTTGTGCAATAATCTCCAGCCTTGTTTTGCCAACAAAGCTGTATTAAAATTCTCTATATCTCTGAAACCAAGCTCTCCCTTTCCTTTTGATTGCCCCATTTTTCTCCAATTCCTCCAATGTATACAACTTTCTCTTTGCTGGTTGCCCCACCAAAACTTAGTTAGCATTCCATTCAATTCTGCGCAGAGCTTTTTTGGCACCCTAAAAACACACATGGTATAAGAAGGGACAGCTTGCAAAACAACATTTATCATGATTTTTTTTCTTGCACTCGAGAGGAAGGAGTTCTTCCAACTGTTTATCTTCTACCAAATTCTTTCTTTTAAGCACCTAAAGGTGTTATACTTTGAACTGCCCACTAGAGTAGGAAGCCCCAAGTATTTTTCATAACTCCCTTTCACCATATCCCCACCTTCCCTCAGAACCTTTCTACTAGTCTCTGAATCAGTGTTTGAACTGAAGAATATGGTTGTCTTGTCCTTATTAAGAAACTGACTAGAGGCCCTCTTGTATGTGCTAAGAATCCCTTTCATTTTTCTCCATTCTTCCACATTGGTCGTGCCAAATAGAACACAATAGTGGATGATTGATTCTCAGCCCCCCTTCACAACTAAAACTCCTCTAGTATCACCTTGCTGATCAGATTTATTAAGTAAAGCACTAAGCCCTTTTACACACATTATAATTAGGTAAGGGGATAATGGATCCCCTTGCCTCAATCCCCTTGATGGATAGATTTTTTCTCCTGGCTCTCCATTGACCAAAACTGAATATGTAATAGAAGAGATACATTTCATGATTAGTTGTGTCCACTCACTGCAAAAACCCAGTTTTTTCATTATAGCTTCCAAAAAGACCCACTCAATTTTGTCATAGGCTTTTGACATATCAAGTTTGATGGCCATACTTCCCTTCTTGCCTCTCTTTCTCACCTTCATAATATGTAGAACTTCATATTCGACCATTATATTATTAGTAATAATTATTCCAGGTATGAAAGCACTCTGGTTGGGTGAGATGATATTTGATAAGACTCCTTTCAACCTATTTACAAGCACTTTTGAAACAATTTTGTAAATGACATTACAGAGGCTGATTGGCCTGTACTTAGTAACATATAAGGGGCTCTTTGTTTTGGGGATTAGTGCTATATAAGTAAAATTAATGGAAGAGATTAGAGAATTACTATTAAGAAAGCTTAAGATTACATTGCATACCTCCTCCCCTATTGTGTCCCAATGGTTTTGGTAGAAACAAGCACCAAAACCATCAGGGCCAGGTGACTTCCAAGGACCCATTTGTTGGATGGCAGCCTTTATTTACAATCTGCAGAAAGGCCTAACCAATCTGCCATTCATCTCACTTGTAACCCGAGCCTCCACCTACTGCACACATTCTGCAATGTCTTCTAGACTTGGCCTTGTTGAGGTAAACAGATTCTTAAAAAAGTTATTGAAAGCCCCTTCAATGTCTTCTTGATTATTGAACATATGTTTTTGCTCATCCATGACTTTTTTAATAACATTTTTCCTTCTTCTATGTGCTGCACAAGCATGAAAAAATTTGGTATTTCTGTCCCCCAATGCATACCAGTTTCTCTTGGCCTTTTGTTTCCATTTAAGATCTTCCTTCTCAAGCAGTACCCATAGCTCCCTCTGTACCCTTTCAATATCTTCAACATTATATCTGCTCTTTGCATCTTGAAGTTGTTTTAGTAAATTAGACTTCTCTTTTATTTCTTTTGTTTTGTCTGAACTGGTCTGTCTACTCCACCTTTGAAGAGATGTCTTACAAGACTCTAACTTAGCCTGTATCTTATGAATCTATCTATCCCATTGCATTGTATGCCAAGCCCCTTTAATAACATCCTCACAACCCCTCTTCCTTGGCCCAACTAGCCTCATATCTGAAAACTCTTCTCTTCCTCCAAGCCTTTTCACCTTTATTCTTCATAGTCAAAAGGATTGGCCTTTGATCTAAGCTTCTACCTGTTAGCACTTCCACCCAGTGATCATTAAACATTTGTGACCATTTTGAATTGGCCACTGCCCTATGTAACCTTTCTTTTGTAAATGTCTCATCTTCATACTTGTTACTCCATGTAAACTTATTCCTTCTCCACCCAAGATCAAATAAATTCCCCTTTCTAGTGTAGCTCTGAACCCTTCCATTTGTCTCTCTAATCTTGGCCTACCTCCCATCCTCTCATCATTTGAAATAATTTCATTAAAGTCCCCTAATACGTATCACCCTTGATTGGACCTTGGTTTTAAAGATTTTAACAAGTTCCAAACTTCATCTCTTCTGTTAGTGTCAGGCTGGCCATAAAAGCAAGTCATCAGCCACCTTTCCCCTACACCCTCTTCTGAAGTCCAGGCACTAATATGCCTTTGTGTAGAGTTTAGTATCTCTACCTCAACTCTGCTATTCCAACATAGATTTAATCCTCCTTTCTTTCCCAATGGTTCCACCACAAAACATCCCTCATAGTTAAGTCTCTTCTTCAATCTCACACACTGCTCACTTCCCAGCTTAGTTTCCATAAGAAATATCACATCTGGGTCCTTTTCCTTTACCGTAAGGCAAAGGTTTTGAACTGTCCGAGGGTTCAAGCTCTCGGCAGTTCCAACTAAGGATTTTCATTGGGAATAGTGGGGCTGTTGAACATCCACCACCATGCTTTCTAAGGAATTGTTATCCTTCTCATCACCACTCTTGCTGAGCTTTTTTTCTTTCAGCCTCTTTGTTTCTCCTCCCTCATCACCTTCATACCTTCTTTTTTTAACATAATGTTCACCAATGTTTATTACATTTTTCCTTTTTTCTCTTGCCCTTCTCTTCCATTCACCCTTCTCGATAATTAATTCTTGTATTGTTTCGTTCAGATCTCCCCTTTGCTCCTCTACCACAGTTATAGACTCCTCTTCATTCCCTATCCCTTCCTTCACTGCTCCCTCTCCATTTATTATTTTCTTTACTTCTACTGCTTGCTTATTGCTAATCACTTCCCCATTTAACCTACCCTCATTCTCTTTTTCCCCTTACACTTCTTTCCTCAGACTCAGCCTCACTCAATCCCTTTCCCATCACATTAGTTTTTTCCCCATTTGACCCATTTTTTCCTATATCATTATTTCTTGCTTCATCTTCTTCCACCTGAGTGTGCCAACCCTTCCCTCCATTATTCTTTTTTAAATTGACAGATTCCCCTTGTCTTTTTTTTTTCTCCTATTTTCATATATGTTCTTAACCATACCCCATATTGTTCAACCCCATCACTTTTGCTTTCACAACCTCAATTCCCATGAATTAAACAACCACAAGGGAAACAAAATCTAGGCAACGTTTCGTACCTTATAGGAATCCAGAGCTTCTCTCCTTTTACATTGATGGTTATGCCTCTTGCTAGTGGTTTTCGAAGATCTATCACAACCAACACCCTCATATGTCTTCCTATCCACTGTCATCCTCTTTCACATCCATTTCCTCCACCACTCCAATGGTATTATCCAACTACCTTCCTCTATCCTCATTCATGCAAGACAGTGGCAGATTATGAAATTGAATACAGAATTGCTTCTGCATGAACCTCAACTTCTATGATGGTGTATCCTCATCAAAGAGTTTTAGCGCAAACAAATGGTAATCAAATGACCATGGTCTTCCACTCCAAACACGGTATTTGTTTGCTGGATTTGCCAAGGTGATAGTAAATACACTTGTATCTATTTCTATGAATTTTGCAGGTTTACTTATTTTCCACACTTTCTTCGTCGTGTTCTCCACCATCTCTTTGCTAATAGTTCTGTCCATGCACACTTTTCCCACTAGGCTACATTCTCCTTTGAAGCACACCTCCTCTCCAACAACTTCATCTAAGACTATAGCAACTTCTTCATTTTCTAGCAGATGCAGATTGTTCCATTTGTCCTCTAAATCCTCCATTCTTTCAAGCTATTCTTTCTAGAGTTTTCTGGATTTTCCTACCTTTTCTTGGCAGCAGGTGCCCTCAGAGCTTTCCTCCACTATACTCCACCATACTCCACTCACTCTCTGTCACTCTTCCACTCACGCACAACCACCTTGCACTCTCACACACCAACTAAATTCTGTTAGAATCTAGTGGACTCCACTACTCCACCTTAGGCTCTCATTCCGTAGGAGAGAGGAGAGACTCTAATAAACCAAGTTATTTAGTGACATAACTTTAAGGCCATACTGCAAACTATAATTCATACTTGCCAAAAATCATATACATGTATGACCATAAATACAAATATACTCCCACTGACTTATGGATATATACATTAACAATAAATAATTTACCTAATTCCAAAACAGTATTGGTTATTGGTATTATCAAATTTCATATACCAATTTTTCAAAAAATATGTTACATCTTCTAAGTAATCATTTTATTCGTTTCTTGTAGACTTCAGACTTTCACTCTACAATTGTCTTCACCACGTCTATTTGATGTAACTCTAGACCATAATGAGTTACTAATGTCATAGTGATCCTTAATGAATTCTTTTAGGTTTAATAGAAAATTTCTCTGATCAATGCTCATTTCTGAGTGAAATCCTTAATTGCAAGTCTAACTTTACATCATTTAACATTGTCTTTAAAGTCAGGGTTTTGTCTCCAACACCCATTTACATTCAACCTTTTATACATTTCAGACAATTTAGACAAGATTACAAACTTTACATTGATTCATGGATTTCAATCACCTTTTTATGCATCGGTATTTTATAAAATCACTTATTTCTATAATTTGTGAAAACATATGTGTGCCTTCATTTATTTCTATGTTAAATTCAAATTTTGAAAATAAACCACGTAACAAAAAAATCAAATCAAGAAGATCACATGAGGTTACCTGTTCAGATGTTTCCACGGCCAATTCTTCAGCGGTGTTTCTCTGATAAGGTAGATAATCATTGATTTGTTCTATGTTATCATTAAGATAATCATAAAATGAACTATAGCATTTTTTAAGTACAATAATGCACTTCACAACAATCGCATCTCTAGTTTCTATACTCCCACTGATTTTGCCAACCATAAGGAATTTGATATTTCAATTTCTTCAAAATTCAAACTATGAATAGAGACAATACAACCTAATCATTTGAATCTCCCTGAGTAATGAGGTATGTACTCATTAACTATTATACCATCCAACTTTCTATCGTTTGGATTGTAAAATCTTACATTAGATTGACTATTCATACATGTATATGTCTTAAATCAAGTATCTTATCACTCCACAATTGAAATAAGTCTTTGAGATTACTTACTAGGAACACAATTTAAGATATATACCATTGTCTTTAATAATTTTACTACACATCTTTTCAAAAAGTTAACAAAATAAGTCAGGGTTATGACCTGACTCATAATACTTTTTTTGACACTTACTACTTCAATCAAATTCAATAATTTTTGCAATTGAAACCCCTAAATCAATTTAGAGTTTCGGGGGTTCAATCCGAAACCCTAAATTAATTTAGGTATTTCGATTGAAACTCCTAAATTGTGAATTTATTTAGGGGTTTCGGATTGAACCCCTAAATCAAATTAGGGGTTCAATCCGAAACCCTAAATTGATTTAGGGATTTCAATTAAAACCCCTGAAATTTCAATTTAGGGTTTCAATTGAAACCCCTGAAATTTCAAGAATTGTAGAGTTCAATATTAAGATCCTTACTGGAGAAGAGTCAATCTAAACTAGAAATTGGACTAAAAAAAATGGCGGATGAGAGTAGTGGGGGTCCAACGTTGAAGGGGTATACGAAGTATAATGCTGATGAGTGTAGAAGGAAGTTAGCTCATATGGATGAGAGACGGTTTCAAGAATTTGTCTAAGAATTGGAATCTAGATTTATGCTTCCTTCTCGCCACACTATGGCAAAGGATATTAAAAAGATGTACTAGAAAGATAAAGATGTTTTGAGTGGCTAATTGGCGGGTTTGGTAGTTTGCCTCACTACCGATACTTGGACTTCTGTCCAAAATTTTAATTATATGTCTTTGACTGTTCATTTCATTGATTCTGATTGGATTCTTCATAAAAAAGATTATTAAATTTTGTCAAATAACTGATCATAAGGGTGAGGCGATTGGGAAGGCCTTGGAGGCCTTAATAAAGGAGTGGGGGTAGGCAGGAGTTTTGACAATTTCGGTTGACAATGCCTCGCCTAATGATATCGCCTTGAGATATCTGAAGACTTATCTTAGAGAGGCAAATAAGACATTCTTGGGTGGTGAATATTTGCATGTTAGATGTTCTGCACATATCTTGAATCTAATTGTGACTAAGGGGTTGAAAGATGTTGATGACTCGGTTGCACGAGTTAGACTAGCTGTGAAACTTTTGAGGTATTCTCCTTCTAGATTGGAGAAATTCAAGATTGTTGTAAAGACTGTGGGCATAACATCAAAAAAGGGTCTTTGTACTGATGTTCCTAACAGATAGAACTCAACCTTCTTGATGTTGGGACAATCCAAGAATATAAGGCAGCCTTTCAATTATTGGGTGATGAAGACATTCAATATGTCAAATACTTTGATAACCACGGGGGTTTAAGAAAGTCTAATGATGATGATTGGGAGATAATTTCTACTTTTGTTGATTTTCTCAGGCTTTTTTACAATGTCACATTGAAGTTATCTACTTCTTTATACCTTACATCCCATGAATTTTGTCAACAAATATGTAGGGTGAAAGAAGAATTAGACGACATGTGTAGGGATTCCAATCTAAGGATGAGGGGGATGCCATTGACCACGAGGGTCAAATATGACAAGTATTGGAGAGATTTGACTACTAAATATTTTGTTATATGTGGTTGTTATTCTTGATCCCCATCTGAAAATTTCAGGCATGTTATATAGTTTAGGACTTGTGCACAATCAAGCATGGACTGATCTTAGTGGTGAGATGACCCGAGATATCCTTTATAAACTATATGATGAGTTTAATGCAATTAAAAGTGATATTGCATTTACTACACTTATACCTACCCCAACACCTCCTCCAAACACCGGGGCAACAAAGAAACGTAGATTGGCATGGACTAAGACCCTCGCACATAATCTCACACTAGTCTGTCAATTTACAGAGGTGGTTTAAGAGTTAGACAATTATTTGTCAGGAGATCTTATTCAAGATGATGATGATTTCGACATATTAGGATAGTGGAAGGCAGCATCAAAGAAATATCTCATCATTTCTGAGATTGCCCGTTGTATGTTGGTCATCCCTATTAGCATTGTTGCCTCGGAGTCTGCCTTTAGTACCGTAGGGCGCATATTGGATCATTTCCGTAATTCATTGTCTCTTACAGCTGTGGAGATATTGATATGCACACAGAGTTGAATAATGGGAAATGATATATATGTTTCGGATGTTTTAGATTTTAAAAAGATTGAAGAAGAGGGTGGTGATCAGTCTGGATCTGAACCATCCGGTAATTGTTGTTTTTATTTTATTATTTTGATTTATTTATATTCATTTCATTTTCATTAGTATTAATTTTAGTATTGATTGTTGTAGCAACACATGAGACGACTCAGACGATGTCTACCTTCACTGCAATATGAATATGTGCTCTGTGCTCAAGCCTCAAAAGACTACCCATCCAGCCTCCCAAAATGTCACAGTCAAAGACCCAAACAACTCGCCTCTATTTTTAGATTCTTAATTTGTTAGAATATTGAAATTTGAATCAGTCATACGTATTATGTATTTGATTTGTAATTTTGTAATGTTATATAATGTCCCTTGGATACTTTTTTTTTTATTTTTCTAATTGTTTAGACTTTCCATTTTATTTTTGTAATAGTTTAGTTATTATTATTATTTATTAGTTTATTAGGTAGTAGACTTGTAGTCTATAGTAGTACTTCATTAGAGTCTTAATTATATAAATTTGTATCATGTATATATTATTTTTATTCATGTAATTTTTTTAACTCTTTTTTTTTTCTAAAAAAAAAAAAACTTCTACTTTTATGGGCCCAAAATGGCCCAGAAGCTGTTTATG
>NW_023355581.1:0-9427 GCF_001411555.2 Juglans regia
GGGGGGGGGGGGGGGGGGGGGGTGGCAGGCGGATGACCCCCCCACCCACACCCCGTTATCCGGGACGGAGTCCCCTACCCCCATCACTTCGAGGGCGGGGGACAGGGTCGAAACTCGCCATCGCACCCATGCGGGGGCAGGGTGGGGGCTACGCCATCCCGTAAGGGGCGGGTAGCACCCCTAATAGATACATCCATACCTTGAAAATCATCTATGAAAATAATGAAATACTTATATCTATCAAACATTATAGAGAAAATGTTTACATGTGTTTATTTGCATTATCTTAAGAATATCTCTATTCCTTGTATCATCTTTTCTTGATATGTTTGATTTGTTTTCCTTTTATATAAATCAACACACATTCTGATATTAGAAAATCTAAATGCGAAAAATATTTTATATACTAATCTACAAGTTTTCTTGGAGATATTCTCCAAACTTTATGTCACAAATAATGTTTCAAATTTCTATGCCACAAATTGTAAAAAATTTCATAAATCATTTTTCATTTGGTTCCAATAATACATGCCTCATGAGTGAAAATGAAAAAACTTTTAACAAAAGCACTATTATGAAGGCAAATAAAAATTTTATTGGAAGGAAAAATGAAACAAACATAAATGACTTTTTGAAACAATTTAAAATTTTGAATATTTGTGCTCAAGTTCAACCACTAAAATAAGTATAAACATTTATAGAGTTTAATTTGAAACTTATACAAACAAAATAAATATGAACATTTGCACTCAAGTTCAATCTAAAAAGATTGTATAAACATGTATAAGATCTGATTTGAAACTTATATAGAAAAAAAGTTTATCCTTCCCTTCAAATCATTTCTTATGCTTAGGGCACCTAAACCTTCATGTATAATTGTTTCTTTCGAAATTCAATTGATACAATTCTTATATTTTCATCACCATCATTTCCTTCTTTCCCAAAAGATACAAATGATTTTTCATACAAATTAACAAAATCAATCTAACAACCATGCTACCAACTCGTTTACATCTCATTACTTTAATGAAATAATAATGCATCTTTTTTTTTTTTTTGATGGAATAATAATGCATCTTGAGTAAACCATTATGTACAAAACAAGAAGATGTCATGATTTCCATTCCTAAAGTTCAAAGTTTGATATGTAATAATTAATTTCTTCTTAAACATTATGATTTTCTGACCCTTACCACTATTCTCAATAATAATTGATCTTAGACTTAGAATAGATAAATCAAGGTCTAAAACTCTTAGTGTAATTTGGCATGCTCATATTTCTCTAAACTAGAGTCCATTCTGTACCGGAAACCTTGTAAAGATATTCATATACTTACTGCAAGAAAAACATTTTAATCACATTAATGCTTAGAGTTTGACACTCACAAATAATAATAGAATTTAAACCAATATTGATGAATTAATAGCGTCATCGAGATCCCTTATTTGAGAGTGAACTCCAGCACACAAAATATTCCCTCTAATTTTAAATTCTGTAGTTGTATCATCAGAATTCTCCTTTGGGAGTAAACTTTGACATACAAAATGTTCATTCCAATCTTAAATTATGTGGATGAACTAGCTGTATCACCAGAATCATTTGAGAGTAAATTCTAGCATATAAATTCTTCACTCCAACTTTACTTTAATAAATGAACTAGTAATGTCATCAATATCTTCATTTGGGAGTAGATATTGATACATAAATTGTTCTTACCAGTATTAAATTTTGAGGATAAACTAGTTGTATCATCACAATTCTCCTTTGGGAGTAATTTCTGACATACAAATTGGTCTGTTCACCTTACTTTGATGGATGAACTAGTAGTGTCATCAAGACCCTCCATTGGGAGTAGATCTTGTCACATAAATTGTTCACTCCAGCTTTAATTTGATGGATGAACTAGTAGTATCATCAAGACCCTCCTCTGGGAGTACATCTTGACACACAAATTGTTCACACTAACTTTAATTTGATGGATGAGCTAGTAGTATCATTAAGACCCTCATTTGAGAGTAGATCTTGATACATAAATTTGTTCACTCCATAATATCCACCTTACTATGGAGATTAATGATTTTTCACCAAAATTTAAGAAAATCTTTTACTTTTGGGCAACTAAGATTTTCCTTAATTTTATTGTAAATCATTTGTCTCATGTTTGGTTAAACAATTATTTATGGCATAATAACAATAATTTAAATAAGAGCCAAAATAATTCATACGTGTATTTAACAATAATAACATGCATATAATATTTAATAAAATTTAATACAAGTATTTAACAATAATAACATTCATATAAATTTAATACAATTTAATACATGCATATAACAATAATAACATATATATTTAATACATGTATATAATAATAATAACATGCATAGAAAATAAAAATTTAATTAATATTAATATTAATTTAATATAATTTAATTTTTTAATAAAATAATAATATATTATTATTATTTGAATTTGACTGGTCGGAGTCTAAATCGGACCGGTCAAGTAATCCCGATCAAGCCCGGTTCATTTCAATGGCTTGGGCCTATTATTTAGGCACGATACCTTTCCTTTCCTTTTTTTTTTAAATTCTCTTCCAGGCTGGGCCACAACAAGGACCCGTTTCTTTTCTCGGACTGGGCCAAGGCCCACGACCTAGGCTGTTTACAAGTTAAAAGAAACCAGGTTTCCTTTCTTTCTTCTTCAACCTGGGCCACAACAGTGGCCCATTAACTTTTTCTCGGGTTGGGCTAGAGCCCAAGGCCTTAACCTTTTAGAAGAAAACCCTAGCTTTTCTTTCTTCTTCCCTCAGACTAAGTAGCGCCACACCAGTCTTCTACAACCATGAGTTGTTGTAGCTGCGTGCGTCATCGGCAATGAGGTGATGGGGCAAGGTGTCTTCGTCCTCCTTCCGCCGCCGACTCCAAACTTACTTTCCCTTTTTTTGTTTTTTTTACAAGAACAATGTCGTGCGCCCCGGCCAGTGGGCTTTAGAGCCCTCTACCGCCATCTTAGAGGCGCTGCGGAGGAGATTCAGAGCCTCCTCCCAGAGTTGACAGCCCTCATCCATGACAAGTTCCATAATTAGACAGGGGTAGCGCCCATTCAGGACTAGACAGCCCCTCTACGCCACCCCTTTACCAGCACAGTGACACAGCCACATTCCGCCGCAGGCTGCCGATCCACACGACAACCCCTTCCTCAACCACCAACATACATACATGTGGTTCCCCAACTCAATTTCCTCCACCACCAACATACATATTGCGGCTCTTCAACTCAGTTTCTCCACCACAGACACGATATAATGAAAAAAGGGAGAAAATAAGAAAAAAACTATAAACGGAAACACATACAACACTGCACAATAGTTACTTAAAAAAACACTTTGTTAAAAAAACACTTTGCTAGACTGAAAGTACATAGAATTTTCAGTTGACCACAGCTTGATAAAATCAATAGAGACTTCCAGAGGCAATACAAAATTAAATAGTCATATATTTATTGTATATTTTATCAAGATCTAAAAATATCTGTAACCTAGTTCTGATACCACATGTTAAAAGTTTTAACATGAACATTAATAATCGGATATTCAATTTTCTATGATCTACAATAACAAAATAATAACAGTTAGAAAACGTACCTCCCTCCATTCCAATTTGATAAAGAATCTGACCTGACTATGAAAGAATGATCACCCTAACAACTTAGTCTCCTAAGTGTCTCCCAATGGCTAGAGGCACTCTAATGTTGTAGGTGAGAACTCTTTAACCCCTTAGTACTATTTATAGACTTCTAACCATCAAGAAATCTAAGACTTTAAGTCTGACTATAATTAGAGATATAGAGTTTTAATCCTATCCCTCAGGAGTTTTCTTATCCCGTTATAACTCATCTATTAACTGATGAGTTTTGAGCTATTTCAAACTCTAGTAAGATGGGTGTGTGGGACACAGAATTTAAATAAAACTCTTACATGGAGACCCTCTACAAATCCAGACTCGTGATCCAACCCCTACCCATTTTGTCATAAAATGGATGGACTTTGTACAAAAGCGAAAGGAATAATTGATCTAAAAATGCTCTAACCACTATATTCATTAGAATACGTTTCCCAGAAGTTAAAAGAGGGGACGTTTTCATTCAAAATAGATTCCTAACAATATTTTATAAGAGAACACCTGCAGACTGGTCAATCTACTATTCTTTAATAAACAACCCTCCAACAGTTGGGTTGTTTATTTTGGGTTTGCCTACACCCGATGAGACCCCATACAGTCGTCCCTCACTTCTTCGTCTTCCCCTCCATCCCTTCCATCCCATTCCCAAACAATATCAACCCCCACACTCATCCCGGAGGTAACTCGACCCCACACTCATCTCGTCGACAACTCGACTCCCAGATGGTGGCATGGAGGAAAATCAATTTCCAGATAAAACTGTGAGATCAACACCCCTAAACCAAACTGATTTTCGAAAATTTTCAAATTTACTAGTATTTTTTTGGCTTCTTATTTTGTCATACAGCTTTCTCAATAAAAGCTATAGTTTTTGGTTTATGAGTATTTCACAGTTTAAATAGAAAATTCTCAATAAATTCTCAATAGTTGGGCGATGTTGTGTTAGATAGCTTCTTTAAGTGTGAATCTGCTGCTTGGTTGTAAGTGTTAATGTAAACTGGTGAAGAAGAAAGAGGAGAAACTGATTGGAAGCCTCATAAAATGCGATGCACAGAAAGTGTTCGGTAAAAGTTCTAAGAAGAAAAATTATGCTCAAATTGTCGATTTTACATTGTATTAGCATTGGCATGGGTCTATTTGGATGAAATACACATATACAAACATGTAGTTGTGCATATTAGTTTGGTTGAATGAATGCTATTTGGGTCTATTTGGTGAATGCAACTGCCAATAAGTCCATGTGCTATAATTTGTAGGCAGTCAACATGAATTTCTCACGTTGTATTCATTTGCTAATTGAGGCGAACCTAAACAACATTATTATAAGGTAAGTGAAAACAGGACCTCAAAGATGACAAACAACCATAAACTATAGTAGGTCAGAACCAAATTTGAAAAGTTACATCATAACATCCAATCTCGAAGGCACCCGGGTCCTACTATTTATGAAAGGGAAATGGAACAGATGCCTTACAAGTAACCAAAGCTCCAAGATTACTCATAAGAAAGAGATGAGAAGATCAAGAGATCAGGATGACCAAAACGTGACAAATCATCATGGGATGGATCGTAGGATAAATATGAATATGTCCGCAAGTGAAGCCTATATGTATATATTCAACTGGTTTATTAGTGAGTTGTTATAATGCTTCAAGCCTTGTAATTACTGACTTCATTCCTGAGGTCTATATACCAGTGTGCAACACCTTTTTTTTTTTTTTTTTTTGCACCAACATGCTAGTTTCTTTTAAAATTGATGACTTTTCAAGATGATGACAGTCAAAGAGAAGTTCGGGCTCTCATTTTGGTTCAGGTTCTTAGACTGCAAGAGGGGAAGACAAAGGTAGCTTGGAGAGACCACTTTGCTATTGTGGCTGCCAAGCGAAGCTATGTATTTCTAGAAAACCTAATAACAAATGTTGTAAGATGGCCTTGGAATTAGTTGAATGGAGGAACGACATGGTACTTAATGAGTGGCTACCCATCGAAGAATCTAAATTTAAAGCAATGGAGAAGAAGTACAAGGGAGTCTTGTGGGGTAATTGTTATGTATCCAAAAAATTACAATGTATCTCAGTCAGTGCCACGACTCTTGTGACCCGTTGTACTTTAATGTAATGACTACGTTTTTTAGGATGACTACTTTTATTAATGTAATGACTAATTTTATTAATGTAATGACTACTTTTAGTAATGTAATGACTACTCATCACAATATGTTTACTTATCTCAGTGTGAAGTTGCTTTGGCATTAATATGTCCTGACAGTTGAATATTGCATATCACAATATTTTGCACAAACTGAAATATTCAATTCCAAAGAAATACAAGATGGTTCCAATAGAAATACAAGATGTCTGGAAAAAAATATAATATAGTTCAATTTCTATGTTTGGTTACAATTAACAATATGGCTCCAAAAGCTTTCTTCAGCTGTCTTAAATACCTAATTCAGCTTCTCCTCGTTTGACTCAAAACCCTTAGCTTCTCATTGTCGTTCTCAAAAACCTTCCTAAACATTGATGCACGCACAAGGGATTCAATTTTGTTTTATATTTCTAAAGCAATCAAGATATAGTTAAAGAGAAGAGAGAATATATCACATACAAGATATATTCAAATTTGCACTATGAATCTAAGTGTTCCGATATGTTGTCAGTTGTTGGCCCAAAATCCCTACAAAAATAACAACAAACTTTATTAGTTTCTTTAATTAAAAACCAACAAAATACAAATAACTACAAAACTACTATACCTCACTGAAGGACAATTATTTTTAGCATGTCCCTCATTCTTGCAAAGCTACTATAAAAGATGTCGGGTGTGAAGTGAGTTTAATATATGGGCATCTTTTTTCTTTTCTTTTCTTCAAACAAATCATCAACAAATCATCAATCTCTCGGCCAAGCATTTGGGCATCTTTAAATTGAAAGCAAAGCTAGATAGACTAATATAATGTGAAGTGAACTCTTTCAAACATTTTGTCAAACACCAGTGGTGTAAAGATTTATAAAAAGTTAATAATCTGGTATTCAGCAAAATTAAATTGCGTGATAAAGAGTAGCAATTAAAGTCCTACATGGGTCGTATTAAATGAATTAGGACTAACCACCGAACACTAACAAGTAGTCTTGCCTAACCCTCTCACATGTCAAGAGATCATCAAGCTCACACGCCATTGACTCCGCCATGCCATATTATATACAGAATTGCATATGCGATACTACGTAAAACAAGATCAAGGTCTAGAAATTGCAGACAAAAAGACTGGACATGCAAGGACGTTGTGGACATCCTTGCAAGCCATTAATCATGCATTGTTTCCTCAAAACCTTTAAAAAATATCTCAGTAGTTCATCCATTTCTGGACAAAAAATTGAAACAAAACTCCTTTATTTTGTTTTTTCAAACCAACCCCACCATACATTATAATGTAAAAGAGGAAATACCTGAGCAACACCAAGGTTACTGGAGTCAGCCATGAACAATTGTTAGTTGGTGATGAACTATGGTGGGGACGGATGGACCAATGGCGCCGTAGTGGGCGAAATCGGTGTTTACGAAATCGGCCAAGGAGGAAAATGACAACCTTAAGGTGGTGAACTGGTGGCGGAGGATTTTGGTGGTGGTGCTTTGCTTGGCGACACACGCGAGCTTAAGATGAAGACTTCAAGTAGTGCGTAGATGAAGTGAACTGTTTTGCAGTGTTTTACAATTCAATCATGTGCGCATGAGTCTAGCTTGATTATAGTGTAATTTCTGAGGTGTCTCCCTACTATTGGAGGGCTCTTATTCTTTGAGAAACAGACGGACCGATTAGAAGCGGCTCTGATTTTCTGATTGTACAATGTTTTCCAGTGGAAACCTCAAGCTAGCATACAAATTTTCCCGTTTGCTTGCATATGATGAATCTTCCATTTTGCTTGGTACAACGAAGTGGAAACTATTTGATCTTTGTCAATTTTCACATCCTTTTGTTGTCTCCTCTGATGGGAAGAGCTCTATAATATGCTGGAATGGTTGCCAAAAGGAACACCTGCCTCACACCTTTTGCCTTTATGATGGGAAATATTGTGCCAGACGCAAACGGGTAAAAATAAAGTTGATCACAATAGAGATTATAAGAGAAACAAAATTATGATAGGAATTGACTAGGTTCTTGTCATTTGGTTTCTTTCTTTGTTAATGGCTTTGTTAACATTAAACAAGTTTTGAGAATGAGAGATGTGAATGTGTCTTTTCGGTAAATGCCATCCAAATAAGGTCATTGATATTGACCGCAACAAGAAGTGTACAGTAAACACATGAAGACAAAGAAAAGCTTCAAGTTAGAACCGGTGTAAACTTTTAAATTACACCAGCCAATAAGATGCGGACATGTAAGAGACACATAATTTACTGTGGGTGTGCGCTGAGAGCATTTCTTCTTGTTTCTTTCTCATACTCCATAAGCTTCCTTTTCACTCTTGGTCTCTCTCTCTCATCACCACAAATCCTGTCCCTCTCTAGCACGCACGCTCTCTCTCTCTCTCTCTCTCTCTCTCTCTCTCTCTCTCTCTCTCTCTCTCTCTCTCTCTCTCTCTCTCTCGTTGACTTTGTTCGTAGGTAAAGTAGCCGATGAGGTCGCGAGTCTCTCGTAGGCTCTCTCCTTCTCATTCTCGCAAACTTCTTTTGCACACACTCTCTCTCTATCCAACGGAAGTAGTAGCCAAGATCTCTTCTCAACAAGTCGCAAGTCAAGACTACCACCTACAGATGAAATAGGAGTGACTTCTAAAAATGAACCGTCGATTTCCCTCTTTGAAATAGAAATCGTCAAATCTGGGTTGATGATTCTCAACCTTATTCTCAACAGGTTGTGAACTCGTCTATTTCCCTCTTCTCAATTTGGAACCCATCTCCTTAATTAATCTTTGTAAGTGGTTTAATACTCAGTTATGGTTAATTTTAATACACTTTAACGTTTTCTGAAAACTCAATTTGGTTTTTGGAACCCATCTCCCTGATTAATGTTTTCTCTCTCTCTTTGTTTGTTTAGTTAGAAGGGAAATGAGATGTGTGGAACCGGCATTGAAGACTAATTTTAGGAAGGAAATGACTGTAGAATCAAATCCCACAAGTGGTTTTCCAGGATTTGATGCTTGGGAATGGACAAAATGGCATGGGTTGCGACAGTTTTTTTTTGTGGACAAATTCCTAGACTTGTCTAATGAAGATGGGTTTGTAAAGGAAGAGCCAAGAAGAAGAGAAAGAAGATAAGGGCTTTGTCTCTGTTTCCCATCAGCAGGACCACCAAAATTCCAATACCAGTGTCACTTTCTCTACCAAAGACGAGTTTAGCTTCGAACTCAACGTTCCAACTTTCCTTTTCCTGAATTATACACTCCTTACCCATCCGAAAGTTTAATGAAAAAGTGTAAGAACGGAGGGTTGGAACTGGAGCCAGTAAAGCCTTGTTTATTTTTCCTTATCATATTATCCATTCCTATTTTGAGGAGAGTGAGAGAGATAGAGAGAGAGAGAGAGAGGCGAAATGGGTGAGGAGAGGGGAGAAAGGTATCGGGAGAGAGAAGGTCCCTACCAAAAGTCTTGATTGGGTGGTGTAAATGGTGTAAATACACCAAATCCTACTACTCACATGAAGACAATAAGACCCAACATAAGTTAGAGGAAATATGAGTTAGTTGGGTTGTGGTCTCCATCTAACTTTTTTTATTTATTGAATGAACCAAGTTGTCAAGAC
>NW_023355582.1:0-232 GCF_001411555.2 Juglans regia
CACGTATGTGCGTATGCAACTATGCATATAGACGCGCGCGCGGGGGGGGGGGGGGGGGGGGGGGGGTTAATGAGGGTAAGATTAACTATATAAAAGAAGCAGAATGACCATCTTCAGGATCAAGAGGCTAGCTGCATTTTCTTACTAAAGTGGTGGATGATTGACTCAATCCATGCTAAAAGTTAATTGCAGGCTTTTTGTTTTTGGCAAAATTGTGTTCAGTTTATCTGGT
>NW_023355583.1:0-202 GCF_001411555.2 Juglans regia
AGTCTAAATTAAAAGTAAATATGAAAAAAAACATCTATATTGGCCTAGCTAAACATCCCAAATTTAACATTTATGCTATAGTAATTCTTCACTCCTCGCCAGACTTGACGAGCTACTGCACATAGACCAAAATTTTATTTTATCATTGTTTGCCTCCCGCTCACTCTTTCCCTCGGTTTTTTCTATCTATATATTGTGCATC
>NW_023355584.1:0-444 GCF_001411555.2 Juglans regia
TTTTTCTTTCCAGATTCAAAACGAAACATAAAAGTTTAATAGAAAAATTCAAATTAGTCTATGAAGAATGAAATCCAAAAAAAAAAAAATGTAGAATGTGAGGTGTGAGAATGATGAGTAGCAAAATTTAATTAGGATTATCGTGCAACTTCCCCTATATCAAAAACCATATTCTAACCCACACTGGATTACAAGCTGCAACCCCGAAACGAACCCGTCCCCAAGAATTCCTGTATTGGCTGCTTGAGTTCTGCTGGGGATATGAGAAAAATGGGAACTGGAGGATATTCGCACACGTCTTCAGCTCTTCCCTTTTCAGTTTAAACATATATACAACATTCACGCAACATTCACGCAACATTCAGTTTTATGTAAAGTCAAAACAACTGCTACTGCCCACTGCTTAAGGAGGGTGCTGAAAGCACATGTAAAAATACAAGACTG
>NW_023355585.1:0-220 GCF_001411555.2 Juglans regia
TATCTTACTATGTAAAATGTGACACATTTATCATCATTATATAATCTTTTATTAGATGATTGATAATACATGCGCTACATATTACACAGTAGGATGAAAATAGGATGAAAGTATGGAGTATAACATTACTCTTAAAAAATTATATTATAATAATATTTTATTCAACTCATCTAAAACCATCTTCCCTCATCTCATCTTACTATCCAAACTATCCAAACAA
>NW_023355586.1:0-2731 GCF_001411555.2 Juglans regia
CCAAGCATTCACAATGATTCTTTTATCTTATTTTTTAAAATATATATCAAAATTTATTTTTTTTATTTTACATTCTCATTTTTATAATGAAAAAAACTTTAAACTAATCCATCTATTATTCTTCTGATAACAATCATTTAATGATAAAATGCCACATTGTAATCGCAATACATACTAATAAAATTGATCCTATCAGAGATCTTTTTTCCCTTTCTAGGTGAAATGCTTCTCCGTCCCCCTCCCTCTTGCAACCACCTCGCATCGGCGTCGGGCCCTCCCTCCTTCACCTCACACCGGCGTCAAGACCTCCCCCCACCCTCTCTTGGAACTAGGAGTGGGCAGGGGGCCCTGCCCCCGCATGGCGGGACGGGCAACCCCGCTCCGCCCATGCGGGGGCAGTGGACCCCACCCCGCATCTAGGGCCCCTAGCGGGGGGCCCTAGCGGGGGCGGGTGGTGGGGAGGGCCCAACCCCACCCCACATTTCTCCCACCCCCATTTTTTTATATATATATTATTAAATATATATTTATATTTTAAAAATTATGTATATATAAATATATATTACAATTTATTAGATTTGTTCACAAAATATGTATTGACAAATTTAAAAATTACATAGTTTAAAAATTAATACACTACAATTTACACAAAATATGCATTGACAAATTTAAAAACTATATAGTTTAAAAACTAATACACTACAATTTACATAAAATATGCACTAATAAATTTAAAAATTACATATTTTTTAAATTATAGTCATATTTACAAAATTTAAATTTATAATTTAGATCTAAAAATGTATTTTTAATTACTTTTATACTTATAAATAATTTTTAAATCAAATAAAAGTAATGTTTTTTTTAAGTGAAAATAGGCGAGGCGGATTCCCAATCCGCCCTGCACCCTGCACCCGCATCTCGTGGGCGGGGTGCGGGGAAGGGGTGCCCTCGCCTCGTAGGGGGCGGGTAGCACCCCTACTTGGAACCCCTCATTCCAGGTGAAATATGCTCCTCGAACCCTCCCTGCCCCCTTTCGCACCACCGACGTTGACTAAAAAATCGAGGCAGGTGATGCATGTGGAGCTAAGCCCATCGATGGCACTTCCTTGCGTAGCTTGGACCCTTCCTCGCGCATCTCGTCAAGCGATGGGAGATCGGGGTGGATCCCGTAAACGTTATCGTTGCAGCCGTAGTGGTGGCTGGCGGTGAGGTTGGAGGGTTCTGTGTGAAGTGGTGAACCGCGGGTTGCCACCAGTGGTGCCGAGCAATGGGAAGTAGCGTCATGTTAAAAAAAACCCAAACAAAAATGATTCGAGGTGAGAGGGAGAGAGAGAGAGAAGTGGTAAGGTTCTTGTTGTTTTTGAATGGCTCCAGTGAGGTTGCATCGCTGTTTTGATGCTCTGATTTTTTGTTCAAAACAAATGGTGATTTAAATTAGTTTTATGATTATTTGATACAGGTTTGGGTTTGTGATTTGAGTTTGCTTTGCATGAAAATCCAACTTCTTTTAGTTGATTTGATGAATGGGCAACAGGGGATGAACAAAGACAATGAAATATGGAATTATCGGGTGCTTTGGTTTTATGTTCTTTAGTGTAGATTTGCTGACGTGTTGCCCTTTGATTGAGGGCTGTTAAACACCCAAAACTAGCCGGAACGTTCCAAAGAGGAACTCTTTTACAATAGACCATACATCAGTTTATCTATTTTTTATCTATATCATTTAAATATATTTTTTAATATTTTTATTCATTTCAAATATTTCTTCTAATTACCAATATGTTTATATATTTTGATATTTGTAATATCTTTTCATATATAATGTTATATAAATATGGTGACCGGAAGTATGATGAAAAAGAGATTTTTAATTTTGAGATATTTTCTATAATTTTTCAAAGTTACCGACAGAACAACCTATAAAAGTTTGAGAAATCTACAATTTTTTTTTTTTTTTTTTGCCAAGTTCACATACAATGGAGAAGTGCTTGTTCTTTTTCCTAAGTATTCGACTGGAAAAAAGTCCATAGAAAATAATTAAAAATATTTTAGAGTTGTGAACAATATTCTCTACATTTAGAGAATTATTGTAACAAAGTGTAAAATAAAGATCAAAATACAAAAACCATTAAAATGATTTTTGATCAACCTTTTTTTTTTTTATATATTTTACATAAAAATATATTTTACATGAGCTATTGTGAATGCTCCAACATCTGCACAATTTATTAATAGAATATTAATTCATATAAATTTTCTGATTTCTTTATTTTATTTTAACGAATTTTAAATAAAATATTATTTTATTATAAAATAATTATAATTTGATTGTAATTGCATCGTTGCTTCCTTTTACAATTCTTATGAGTTTGTAAAATGGATGATACTTTATCCACGTACAAAAACCACCGTTGGATTTTTTTAATAATTAAAAAAGTATTTTTTAATAATATTATAATTAAAAAATAAGATATTTAAGAGTATAAAAATAAATTTTGGCCAAAGTTGCACAAAAAAATGTATAAAAAAATAAAAATAAAAGAGGCAATTTGGCCTTATTGGTGATATCTCTACGTGGCTCTTGCGTTCTACGATTGTATGTAACATTATTTTTTTTTCTAAGAGCATTAATAGTGATTTAACCAAAATTTGACTAGAGAATTCACTTTTATAAATTTAGTTAGCCATTTGTCAACAACACCAAATAACACTCTCCAAATATAGCACT
>NW_023355587.1:0-758 GCF_001411555.2 Juglans regia
CCACCTATCGGCTTTCTTTGCTACTAACCACAGAAGAATTCCTTCCCAAGCCGCCAGTCTAGAGCAATTACAAGGAACGTCAGCCCCTCACATGCGTTGCCAACCACCATTCTTAGTTTGCACGTCCCTTCCCCGCGTCTCCAAGTCCAGGAAACGCCTAGGAGCAAGCTAGCCACTGCCGCACGTCCATCACCATCCCCAAAAATCGAGCAACCAACTGCCAAAGTTCCACTACTGCCGCCCAATACGCTCAACCACGGTGAAGCCAACTCTCACCTCAACCTAGGATTGCTACCTCCAGCCACTGTTGCCCAAACACAGACTCCTCCCCTTCACCCCTGTCGCACAGAACAGTAGCAAGCCGCTGCATTGTGAGAAGTAGGGGTGGGCAGCGGGGCCCCGCCCCCACCCCCGCTCCACATTAAAAAAAATTTTTTATTTATATATATTAAATAAATATATTGTATATAGATATACACAATTTATAAAAGACTTAAAATTATATTCAAGTCATTGGATTGTTTTGGCCTCCTAGGCCAATCTTTATATAGGAGGCTAAGGCAATACAATAGTCATCCTTAAGTAATGTGGGACTTACTCCAAAATCTAACTCTAATGAGTTTAAATTTTTTTATATTTATAAATTTTAATTTATTATTTAAATTATATTATAATTTTGATCTAAAAAAATATTTTTAGACTAAAAAATTTTTTTTTTTAACATAATGGCGGGGGGGGGGGGGGGTGGGGGTTTTTCC
>NW_023355588.1:0-203 GCF_001411555.2 Juglans regia
CCCATCAAACTAATTACTTAAAATTCAAATAATCCTTGAGCGAAATACTAGCGTCCTTCCGATCCCAATCCAAACGGAGATCTGATCCAAACCCATCGCTACGCGATGGGCAGGGCGAGATTTTCCCAAAAATCCACTCCCGAGCGGTCCTTCTTGTCAATTTTTCTCGCAAGGCGGAAAAAACAAAAACGAGGGGTGCAACA
>NW_023355589.1:0-376 GCF_001411555.2 Juglans regia
CTAATGTGGTTTCAATTGTATCATTGACTAGTCATTTTAGAGTATAGGTCATGTAGTTTGGGTTTTTCATTAAGACATTACAAATGTTATCAGAGCCTATCTCAATCAGAAATGTGGAACTTGAGCGGTG
Source organism: Juglans regia (assembly GCF_001411555.2). NCBI lineage: Eukaryota > Viridiplantae > Streptophyta > Magnoliopsida > Fagales > Juglandaceae > Juglans > Juglans regia. The sequence goes on from NW_023355589.1 coordinate 131, forward strand.
CCATCTACAATGGACAAACCCGACGCAGAAGTGGAGAATTTAAGGAGGATAAATTGTGATACCCCATATAATATGGATAAGGATAGGTGATGTATGAGATCCCACATTACTTAGAAATGAGAAGTTCTTACTCTTTATAATATTTCAATGAGGCTTCAATTGCGTCATTGACTAGTCCTTTTAGAATATAAGTCATGTAATTTGGACATTCTATTGAGGCGTTATAATTCCAACCTCTTCTTTTTT
>NW_023355590.1:0-755 GCF_001411555.2 Juglans regia
GATCATCTTTTGTGAAACACGCTACCGAGAGGAGGAAGCTTCATTGCACACAGGTGTTCAAATGCCCGAGGTCACTACATGGCCTTAGTGGAGTACGGTGGTGGTGGCAGGTGTAACTTTATTTTCATACTGGAAGAGCTGGATGGTAAGAGATGGAGGAGGATGGCGGAGGCACTGAGGGAGGAAATGCGGGTCGAGGTAGAGGAGGGGTATTATGAGGTCGTGGCTGTTATTTTTTATATTTATTCCCTTTGCCTGCAGGTTTGGGGGTGCGCAACTTGAGGACAATCACTAAGCCCTATTGGGGAAATGGTGATGGAGGTACCACTTGGAGGGGGATTCGCTTTGGAAGGAGGTTATTGATGTTTTGTCACTCATATTTGTTTTGTAGCTGGTGAGGGCTCTAGAATCAGATTTTGGCATGACGTTTGGTGTGGAGATTGTGCTCTCTATAGGGATTTTCCAGCTCTCTATCGCATTGCTTTTAATCGGGATGCTTCGGTGTCAGATCTGTTGGCATTTTCCCATGGTTCTCACCGTGGGCTGTTTTGACCACGGACAATATGAGGAAGCGGGAATGGAGAATCAGTGGATCATTTAGTACTGCATTGTAGGGATAAGATCTTTAGAAGAATCAGTGTGGCTTAGGTGGAATGCTTGGAAGATATGGAGCGTACAATGGAGGAACTTCGGAACTTTTTTGTGCACACCTTATTGCTCTGGTTTTCAGCCATTGTGCTTAATGGAACTAGTGT
>NW_023355591.1:0-241 GCF_001411555.2 Juglans regia
CAAAATCATGGAGAGTAATAACACCCTTTATTTTCATTGCACAACATTCTATAATAATAATAATAATAATAATATTTTCATATTAATAATTAAAAAATGATTTAAGATTTTCATTTAGCACCAATTATTTAATGTAACCTATAAAAGATAATAGTTTAATAGAGGATGAATAGTATTTTCTAAACCTAAAGAGTTGAAAGGGTGGACTCTATGCTTATTGGTAGGCCATCAGAATACCTAC
>NW_023355592.1:0-206 GCF_001411555.2 Juglans regia
GAATTTTAGCCCTAGGTATCTCTCTCTCTCTCTACTTGAGTTGAATTTTGGATTTCTTTTTAGTTGATTGTAGGCGATGGAAGGTTTTGAGCGAAGAGTCGTGAGTCAATTCACTCTCGATATGCAAATGGGGCACCCACCCAGAGGAAGGTGGGGCGGAGCCATGCGGGGGCGGGAATTTCTTTCTCCCAATCTGCCCTGTATGA
>NW_023355593.1:0-200 GCF_001411555.2 Juglans regia
GCCAAGTAAAAAAAAAAAAAAAAGTGACATTTGTTCAAAATATGATACTTTAACCTCCAAACATTAAAAAAGAAAAAATTAGGTTATTATATTTAAAAACATGAATTGTTTATTATATTTTATGTAAAAATTTTAAAAAATTATAATGATTAAATAAGTTGAGATCGATTCTAAATCCAAACGGCATTTTCCATGTCAAC
>NW_023355594.1:0-314 GCF_001411555.2 Juglans regia
GAGCTCATTCAGCTTGTAATTTCAATTGGCTTTAAGGAAGGGGCAGATTAGGGATAGGAATATGTGATACGATCCGTTGATCCAATACGAACACAACACAATAAAAATAGGTTAGAGTTTAGCCTTAACAAGTTTGGATCAAAACGGATTGACCCGTTAAGACATAATTACTTAACGGGTTGATAACGAGTTGACCCGTTAAGAAAGTTAAAGTTACAATTATATCCTTATACTTAAAAATAAAATTGTTGAGATTTTAATTTTGATATTTTTATTGTTTAGATTGTAATTTTAGACTTGTAGTTAATTTTATA
>NW_023355595.1:0-393 GCF_001411555.2 Juglans regia
AGTAAAATATAATAAATAGTTTCTAATCATCTAATGTCACATTATGAGATGATGAGAGGATAATGAAAATTAAGATAATAAATAGCATTACTCAATTATAAACTGGATTTGCACATAGGGATTTGGATTCCTTAAAGTTTGGTCTCCAACTTTCTAGCACTCAAGAGGGAGAGAGTAATAGATAAATAAAATGTTCCCCTAACATATATAATTTTTTGATTAATTTTGTTAATAATAATGCTAGTATGCCTCATCATTTTGCCTTCTTTTTTTTATTGCTCATATATTTAATTTTTTTAAAAATTATTAATAATTAAGAAAACGACAATTAGTATATTAATATTTTTTTAAAAAAAATTTAAATATATTTAAAAAAATTTTGAAAAAAAAAGG
>NW_023355596.1:0-848 GCF_001411555.2 Juglans regia
CAACATTTATCCTTTTGGAATATATAAAGAGTTCAAATATTCTACCACCCCCCCCCCCCCCCCCCCCGCCCCCCCATCTACAAAATTATGTACATAATTAACAATTTCAAATGGCATGACACACAGAAGTAGAGTGAATCTTGTTTTGAACGTGTCTCGTACGTACCGTGAGATCTCTTCAGATAATTGAGAAATAGATTACTTAACCTGCACCAAGACAAATTCAAGGGAAAGTTTGGGGGTGGTTAGGGGAACCATCCGATGCCTAAATCAATTTTCTCTATCGGGATTTTGATAGAAGTTATTGCCTAAGTTCGTATGTACTTGGTGGTCTGTTTTTATACTAGGTATGGGGAGCATCTTGCATCCATCATTAGGGAGCAATCTCATCACCTTCATGCTTCGGCCGCCTAAGGCATTTAATGAGATGTAGCATACCGGAGAAGGGTAACTAATGCGGCGTGAGTCTCTAAAAAATACGTCGACGACCTCTCAGTCTATGTCAGTGGTGCCTGCCTTTTCTACTCTCAGGGCAAGGTGATGGTTACTTCTCTCATACGTCCTTCTACAATTGTAACTCATGAGTACCTGGAGCGTGCCGAAGGCAATCACTGTGATGTTACGTACCCAAAAAAATGTAACTAATACGGCTTAGGTCTCTAACAGTTTTGCTGGCAACCTCTCAGCCTATGCAGACTGTGCCCGCCTTTGTCAACTTGTTGACGAAGCTTCATCATTTTCCTCAATTCTCGTTTTTATCACTTTGAGGGTTTCTAGGCCGGGCGGCTTGATCCTTGGCCGTGAGAGGAGCTTCTTGTTTCCTATGGGTCTCTAGGACTACTAGACTT
>NW_023355597.1:0-395 GCF_001411555.2 Juglans regia
CACCTCTTTACACGTAGGATTCATAACTTTTTTCAACTTTTCATTAGGGATGTAACTAATACGGTCCGGTTCGATTTTAGATAAAATTTAAGACCGACTCGATATGTACCGGTTTTGTATTTTTAAAAACCGATTACGTATTTGTTATCTCTAGATCTGTACATCTGGTTTTACCGATTTTAAAGTATATATACTAATTTATTTATAGACTTAAAGTATATTATTAATAGTAATATAGTAATATAGTAATATAGTATTAGACTATTAGTATATAATGTATATTAGTATTATTAATTTACTAATGTATCATGTACTTATCAAAAAGAATAAGAATTTATTAGGCCATAAAAATTTGATAATAATATTTGAATGATTTTCTTTCTTTTTTGGAAAAT
>NW_023355598.1:0-1031 GCF_001411555.2 Juglans regia
TATCAATAATTTAATTTCATATTATCTTCATTTAATTTTCTTAATGTTTAAGATATTTACGTTATCTTATTTCAATGTAATTTTTCTATAAATAAAAATATATATGTCTTGTATCAATAATAATTAAAAAATAAAGATGTAACGCCCCAAATCTCTTTCCTTTTTTTTTTTTTTCTTCTATTGATTTTCATCTTCTTTTATATATATTATATATTTTTACGCTCTCTGTCTGTGAATATCTGGGTAATTTAAGAGTTAGCTAGCCTGCCCGAGGCCAACAAGAACGTCATACAACTCACGTAGATTATGGGAGACCGGCCGTTGTTATATTGATGAGAATATGGTGAGGTCAGGTGGTTAACATGTACTACTTTTTAAGTCTTGGTCCCGCGGTTTGTATATATAAACCATTTCATATCATCTAATTTTATTATAAAATATAATAAATAATTTAATCTTTTCAAATCATAAAATAATATTAATATTAAAAAATAATATTCTACTAATATTTTATTCAACTTTTAACTTTTATCTAAAACATCTCATCTCATCTCACTATCCAAACAGTTCTTATTCTTCTATATCAAATTTTTTTTTGAAAAACAGAAACACTTTCATTTATAATAATACCTCAGTACAATGTTTATCAAACTCTAGCTTACTAGAGATCATAACAGGCCCTTCCTCAACCCAACATTGCATTTCTTCTAAAGACAAAGCCATTTTTGCTAAGGTATGAGCTACCTCATTACCCTTTCTTCTTACAAAATCAATCCTCCAATCATTTAACTCTTTCAAACTTTCTTTAACATCTTGAATAATATGTCCATAGGCTGTCCAACAAGTATCTGAATTCTGTACTGCCTCTATTATTACTTTTGCATCACCTTCAATAATCACTCTGTTGAAGCCCAACTCTAAACACAACTCAACTGCTTTCCTCATGGCTACCGCTTCTGCTATCAATGGTTGGGACAGCATCAGGTTTGGTGCACTGCAGGCTGCCATTTGCTCACCATTATGATCCCTAA
>NW_023355599.1:5000-13162 GCF_001411555.2 Juglans regia
TTGCTTTTGTAGAGGTTGTGTGATCTACGGTGTTCCTCGTCGGACCTTTGTGTGCTTGACATGGTAGGCAAAGCACCACGGGTGTGTCGCGGCGTGCCTTGGGGCAAGCCATGGGCCAAGCCATGGGGAGCCATGGGGCTTGCCACGGGGCTGTCAAGGCAAGCCATGGGGCTGCCACTTGGCAAACCATAGGCGTTTTATTGAGGGCTAATAAGGCATGCCATGGGGGCAAACCAGGGGCTGTGTTAAGGGACCTTTGAATCCTAAACACTTGCCTTGCTAAGCCAATAGTAACCTTGAGATGACCGAGTCCAAGTCCTTCTCTTGCTTGGTCCACGCCCAATGTAGGTCAAGATGACCAATGTGTCAATGGGAGAAGATGTATTTCGGCTAGAATTGGTAAATGATATTAAGATTGGATGATGTAAGTGTAGGGTTGGATGATGGGTGATGCACGAGCATGAGGTATGGTAGGGTTTCCCGAATTGGCAAAAGGGTAATGGCGGCTAGGGTTTATCAAATTAGGAAGGTAGTTGGCGGCTAGGGTTAGCTCAATATGGGATGTAGGCGTGGTGGCTAGGGTTGCCGAAATAGGGTAGTATGGGATTTAGGAAAGTTTCCTAATGATGATGGATGCAAAAGGAATGTTGGGTGGCGGCTAGGCAAGTCCCAATAAGGCAATAGTTGGCCGAATGGGAATTGACCTACCAAGTGAGGCAATTCGGCTATGACAACCAAAAGGGTTAGGGCAACTTATGGAAAGTTGACTAACACTTGTTATAGTCGAAATGATGATTCACACGGATTGAGAGACCAAAAATAATGAAGAACTTCAAGAACAAATGTGGAACTCCAAGAACAATATATAGAATACTATTGCTCTCGAATGAACTAAAATGACACAAGGATCAAATGAACAATCAAACCTTGATTCACGTATTGCACAAGGAATGATTAAGCTACATAAAATGATAAATCAATTTGGGATTCACGGATTGCACCCAAATTGCCCAAGTGCTCATGCACCGAAGATGATCTCTCAAACAATGTTCTCTCTCTAGAGTTTTGCCAAAAGATGGAAATGAAATGACTAGGGGTCCTATTTATAGGTTACAACTTGGAAACCCTAAAATGGTCCCTTCAAAGTAAATAACAAATAATCAAAGGACTAAATAAGTAAAACAATTAAAAGGGAGCCATGGACTAAACCATGGTGTGACATGCACGGACCCAAGGTGGGTTAAGTGGTTGCATGTTGGTTGGTTGGTCCATGGCTAAGTGTTGGTTCGGCATGGCCCATGTGGTTGGCTTGGGCGTTGGCTGCATGGTTAAGTGTTGGTTCGGCATGGCCCACGTGGGTGCCGTGGGCGTTGGCTGCATGGCACGGGCTGGAGCCGTGCGCTGGATGGCACGCCTGGATGGCATGCCACTGACCTGCTCCGCATGGCACGGGCTGGAGCCGTGCGCTGGATGGCACGCCATGGGGCGTGCCACTAGCCTCGCTGGTGTGCTGCAGGATGGGCGTGGGCGTGCTGGAATGGGCGGCAGGAGGACCCAAGGCTGTGCGGGTGTGCGGCATGGTCAGCCTGGTCGTGTGCGCGCGCGCGCGGACTGGCTGGTCTGTGTGGCGCATGGGCGTGTGCAGGGCCCTGCGGCCCACTGGTGTGCGCACGGGCCTGCGCACTGCGAAGTGCCTGGGCGTGCGGCCCGCTGGGGCGCCTGATGCTGCGCGCATGTGCGCGCGGGCCTGTGCTGCGCGCCTGCGCGCGCTGGCCTGTGCTGCGTGCTTGTGCGCGCTGGCTTGTGCTGCGCGCGTTGCCGTGTGTTTGCTAGCCTCGCTAGCCCGCATGCTGTGAAGGCATGGTTGTGGGTTAACCACGGTGCTAGTACCCACCATGGTTAGGGTTTGTGCTGCTCCCCTTGAGGCCACTCGACGTGGGGGTCTAACAATCCCCCTCTCTTTAAGTATATCCTTGCCCTCAAGGATAAATTGAGGAAACCTTGCCCTTATGTCATCGTAGTCCTCCCAAGTAGCTTCTTACTTTGGAGCTTTACCCCACCTTATCAAGACTTGCCACACACTTTTTCTCATGGTCCCTCTTGAAACCACCCTATAGTTGAGAGCTTCCCTTGGTTGTAAAAGCATTCGGCCTTCATCATCAAACCTAGGTAGCTCATCCACAATGAGGCTCGGGTCCTCAATTCTCTTTTTTAACACGGTTACATGGAACACCGGATGAAGTTTGGAACTTGGAGGAAGCTCCAATCTATAAGCTACCTCTCCCAACCTCTCAAGTACCTTGAAAGGCCCATAGTACTTCTTGGCCAACTTCAAATTAAGCTTTTTCCTCAATGTTCTTTGGCCAAAAGGTTGAAGCTTCAAATACACATAGTCCCCTACTTCAAAGGAAACCATTCTTCTACCCTCATCGTAATACTTCCTCATTCTTTGTTGAGCCTTGGCAAGCTCCTTCTTCACCTTCACTAGGATCTCATCCCTAGTTACCAACTCCTTTTCGACTTCTTCATTCTTGGCCGTGCCCTTTTCATAATTTACCAACATAGGTGGTGCCCTCCCATAAACAACCTCAAAAGGACTTCTTTGGATGGATGCGTGGAAAGAAGTATTGTACCAATATTCGGCCCAAGACAAGTACTCACCCCACTTTTTTTGTTCCTCATGGCAAACACACCTTAAATATTGCTCAAGTGTTCTATTGACAACCTCCGTTTGCCCATCGGTTTGTGGGTGGTAAGATGAACTTGCCTTCAACTTGCTACCTTGTAGCTCAAATAATTCCTTCCAAAAGGAACTCATGAAGACCCTATCTCTATCCGAGATAATACTCTTGGGAAACCCATGGAGCTTCACCACATGATCAATAAAGGCTTTGGCCACACTCTTGGCCGAATATGGGTGGGTAAGAGAAATAAAATGGCTATACTTGCTTAGCCTATCAACCACCACAAAAATTACCTCAAACCCGCCACTACTAGGTAACCCTTCGATGAAATCCATACTCAAATCCTCCCAAATTAAGTTTGGAATAGGCAAGGGTTGCAACAAACCGGCTGGTGGCCTTGTCTCATACTTAGACTTTTGGCATACATCACACTCGGCCACAAGTGTCTTCACGGCTTTCTTCAATCCTTCCCAATAGAAAAAATGCTTAATTCTTATGTAGGTTCTCAACCACCCGGAGTGACCTCCCTCTTTACTATTGTGGAAGGGATCAAGAACCTCCCTTCTCAAATTCGGTACATTAGGGACATACACATAGTTCTTGTAGTAGATTAGGTCATCTTTCAACTTGAAGCCGATTACCCCATCACCTCGAGCTTCTAAAAGCTCTACAATCTCAATGGCCCTCGCATCAAGCTTGGTTGCCTCACGGATCTTGTCCCATATCCTCCATTCGGCCCCACTCAAGGCCATCAAACTATCATCATTCTCTTCATATACTTGCCATAATGTTGAGCTCCCTTCTTTTCTACTAAGTGCATCCGCAACTTTGTTCTCTTTTCCGGGTTGGTATACAATGTCATACTCAAATCCCAACAACTTGACAAGAAACTTTTGTTGTTCCGGGGTTACTATTTTTTGTTGCAACAAGTGTCTCAAAGCTTGTTGGTCCGTGACTATAGTGAACTTCCTCCCCAATAAATATGGCCTCCATACCTTCACGGCATGAACAACCGCAAGCATCTCTCTTGCATAAGTGCTCCACGCTTTCTTCATAGGTCCAAGGGCTTTGGAGATAAAAGCTATTGGCCTCTTCTCTTGGACCAAAACAGCCCCTATTCCATCCCCTCTTGCATCGGTGTAAACCTCAAAGACCTTCTCAAAATTAGGTAGGGCTAATACGGGAGTAGTGGTCATGGCTCTCTTCAATTCCTCAAAAGCATTCCTTGCCCCTTGGTTCCATGCAAAATTATCCTTCTTCAACAAGGAAGTGAGTGGCTTAGCAATAACCCCATAGTTCTTCACAAACCGCCTATAGTAGCCGGTTAGTCCCAAAAATCCTCTCAAGGCCGAGACATCATTGGGTAATGGCCAATCAACCATGGCTTCTATCTTCCTTTGGTCCACCTTGACCCCTTCACCCGAAATGAAATGCCCCAAATATTCGAGCTCCTTTTCCATGAAAGCACATTTGGATGCTTTGATGAAAAAATGATGCTCCTCAAGAATTTTCATCACTATCTTCAATTGGGACTTGTGGTCTTCAATGTTCTTGGAGTATACCAAGATATCATCAAAGAAAACCAAAACAAACTTCCTCAATAAGGGCTTGAAAATGGTATTCATGGCGGCTTGGAATGTGGAAGGTGCATTACACAATCCAAACGGCATCACAAGGTATTCATAGTGCCCATTATGCGTTCTAAAGGCCGTCTTGTGCACATCTCTTTCTTTCATACGGATTTGGTGGTAACCCGCCCTCAAGTCAAGTTTAGAAAAGATGCTAGCCCCGTGCAACTCATCTAACATCTCATCAACGGTAGGTATGGGGAACCTATCCTTGATGGTGGCCTCGTTCAAAGCCCTATAATCCGTGCAAAATCTCCAAGTACCATCCTTCTTCCTTACCAATAAGACCGGTGAGGAGAAAGGACTATTGCTAGGCCTTATCAAGCCTCCTTTCAACATTTCTTCCACTTGCCTTTCTATCTCTTCTTTTTGGAAATAAGCATACCGGTATGGGGGAACATTCACCGGTTTGCCCTCATTCTCCAAGGCAATGGAGTGATCAAAGACTCTAGAAGGTGGCAAGGTAGTTGGCACCTCTAGAACTCCCTTGTGGTCCTTCAAAACTTCTTGGACCTCCACGGGCAGCAATGACATGTCATCCCTCTTGCTCCCGTCTTCATTTTTCTCAATCTTCAAAAGTGCCTCTTGCTTTGCTAGAATAATGGCAAAGCAACTAGCTCCACCTTTACATAATTTTTCAAACATCAAGGCCTCACAAGACCTCACCTCCTTGGAGGTCAAAGCTGTCCATAACTTCTTTTTGGGCCCAATCCGAAATTCCATAGTCATCTTCTCATAGTCATTAACAACTTTGCCAATGCCTTTGAGCCATGCATTACCCAAAACTACATCAAGTCCCACGAGTGACAAAATGAGCAAGTCCGCCATGATTCTAACTCCTTGAACATTCATCTTAACCTCTTTCACAAGGCCCTCACACCTCAACTTGTCCCCATTAGCCACTTTAACATCAAAAGGCTCAATGGTGCTCGGTTTCAACCCAACTTTGGTGACTATGTTGGCGTTGATGAAGTTATGCGTTGAGCCACTATCCACCAACAAGGTGACTTCAAATTTCCCAATCCATGCCATAACTCTCATGGAAGTGGGTCTTTGGATTCCGGACATAGCATTGAGTGATAGCTCGGCTTCTTCTTCTTCCTCCTTGGTTTCATTCTCTTCTTGCTCGGATTCATCTTGTGAGGACTCTTCATCCTCCTCTTCTTCAATCATCAAGTAAGCTTTACCCGATCTACATGCATGTTCCTTGCTCCATTTCTCTCCACATTTGAAACAAAGGCCCTTTTTTATTCTTTCTTGGACTTCCTCCCTTGACAACTTTTTAATTTCATAAGGCTTTGGTTTGGAACTACCCCCTTCCACTTCTTTTCCTTTCCAAGGAGTTTTGGTTTGCAAAGGTTTAGAAAATTTGCTCCCCACTTCCTTGGAATGGCGTTTCTCCATATGGGTGCTTTCTTCCAACACTTCGGCCATTCGCATTACCTCTTGTAATCTTGTGGGTTGCTTCAATTTTATTTCCTTGGCAAGCCAAGGCTTCAAACCGTCTACAAAAGTTCCAATCAAGGCTTCTTCGGTCCAACCCCTCACCATGGTTTGGAGTTGCCGAAACTCATCTATGTAATGGTGCACCTTTCCTTCTTGTTTCAACTTGGCCAATTTTCCATGGTGATTGACAATTGGTGATGGCCCAAATTGCATCAAGAACTCTTTTTCAAAGGCCGTCCACCCAAGTCGTCTCCTTTCTTGGTCATATTGGTCGCGTAGCCAACGCCACCACTTGCTTGCTCTCCCTTCAAGATGAAACCATGCTGTCGACACCCTCTCATCTCTTGGTACTTCATAGACACGGAAATAGTGGTCCACTTTGTCCAACCACTCATATGGATCCCCCCCATTGAACTTGGGGAAATCCACCTTTGGTCTCCTTGGTCCCCGGTCATGTGCCCGGTTTCCAACTCTATGGTCGTATTGGTCTTCTTCATGTCTTTCATCTCTATGGCCCCTTTCTCGTTCACGGTTGTGACGTCTCCTATGGCCATGATCATCATGTCCATTACGCCCCCCATGGCCTAAGTCATGCTCGGCCTCATTTTGTTCTTCATGTCTTGGGACCTCATATCTCACGTCTTGAGTTTCCCTTACTATACTCGGGCTCCTTGAGTGGTGGGTATCATTCCGAACCCATCTCTCCACGGCTATGTGGTCATTTTCCACTCTTCCCCCTCTTCTATACCCTTCTCTTGGGGGTTCATGTCTAGGCTCACGCACGGATCCGGATATGCTTGTTTCCACTCCTTCCACAAAGGCATCATGCCTTTGTCCATCCACCTCTTGTCGGGAAGCTTGGCCTTCCACAATCCTCCTCTCGATTCTTTCGATGTTCTCGTGAGTCTCCCTTCTCAAAGCCTCCGTGGCCCTTCGATGTTCCTCACTTTCTCGGTTGGTGGCATTCATGGCCATTCTAAGCTCGGCCATTGTAGTATTGACATCACTCAAAATGTCTAATACTCTTGTGTTGTGATCTTCAAGTCTCTCTATACGTTCCCGATTGGACCCCGCCACCATCTCGGTCTCTTGATGGCTTGTGGCCATGTTGCTTGCAAACTAGCTTCTTTGAACACTTGCAAACTGACTTGCGACTGAAAATTCTGGTTGAGGAAGTTTCGGACAGCAACTTGTACTCTTCAATGGCGATAGGAAGGGCTCTCAAGTCCAACCTTGAGTTGGCCACCTAAAAAGATGGACAACCCCTCTTGCACAAGCTCTTGTCCGACCTTGGATCCTCCACCTTCAAGGGTGGTCGATCCCTTCAAGAACTCTACTCCGTCCTCTACCTCAACCCCCAAACTCCAATGTTCAACAATTCACAAACAACAAATAATGGGATCCAACGAGGGTCTCCCCCAACAAATTCACAAAGTTTGGGTTAACGCGTCGTTTACCTCGTGGAGAAGTGAGCACTTCTCAAAAATCACCAAGCAAGATACCTCTCAACGAAAGCACCATAAATGTTAGGGACCCCGGTCTAGTCCCTAAACACTTGCCTTGCTAAGCCAATAGTAACCTTGAGATGACCGAGTCCAAGTCCTTCTCTTGCTTGGTCCACGTCCAATGTAGGTCAAGATGACCAATGTGTCAATGGGAGAAGATGTATTTCGGCTAGAATTGGTAAATGATATTAAGAGTGGATGATGTAAGTGTAGGGTTGGATGATGGGTGATGCACGAGCATGAGGTATGGTAGGGTTTCCCGACTTGGCAAAAGGGTAATGGCGGCTAGGGTTTATCAAATTAGGAAGGTAGTTGGCGGCTAGGGTTAGCTCAATATGGGATGTAGGTGTGGTGGCTAGGGTTGCCGAAATAGGGTAGTATGGGATTTAGGAAAGTTTCCTAATGATGATGGATGCAAAAGGAATGTTGGGTGGCGGCTAGGCAAGTCCCAATAAGGCAATAGTTGGCAGAATGGGAATTGACCTACCAAGTGATGCAATTCGGCTATGACAACCAAAAGGGTTAGGGCAACTTATGGAAAGTTGACTAACACTTGTTATAGTCGAAATGATGATTCACACGGATTGAGAGACCAAAAATAATGAAGAACTTCAAGAACAAATGTGGAACTCCAAGAACAATATATAGAATACTATTGCTCTCGAATGAACTAAAATGACACAAGGATCAAATGAACAATCAAACCTTGATTCACGTATTGCACAAGGAATGATTAAGCTACATAAAATGATAAATCAATTTGGGATTCACGGATTGCACCCAAATTGCCCAAGTGCTCATGCACCGAAGATGATCTCTCAAACAATGTTCTCTCTCTAGAGTTTTGCCAAAAGATGGAAATGAAATGACTAGGGGTCCTATTTATAGGTTACAACTTG
>NW_023355600.1:0-210 GCF_001411555.2 Juglans regia
CCTGCCCATCGCGTAGCCATGGGTTTGGATCAGATCTCCGATTGGATTGGGATCGGAAGGACGCTAGTATGTCGCTCAAGGATTATTTGAATTTTAAGTATTTAGTTTGATGGGGGCGATCATACCAGCACTAATGCACCGGATCCCATCAGAACTCCGCAGTTAAGCGTGCTTGGGCGAGAGTAGTACTAGGATGGGTGACCTCCTGGG
>NW_023355601.1:0-3660 GCF_001411555.2 Juglans regia
CCCCCCCCCCCCCCCCCTTTCCCCACCAAAACTTTGCCAACATAGCAGATATCTCATTACATAATCGTTTGGGAAGCTGAAAAACATTCATAGTATATGTTGGAATAGCTTGCAAAACTGCTTTTATTAAAATCTCCTTACTAGCCTTTGACAGATAGCAATTTTTCCAAGTACTAATTTTCTTCCATATTCTTTCTTTAATACTTCTGAATGCAGTATACCTTGATCTGCCTACTAATGAAGGCAAACCAAGATATTTTTCATAACATCCACACACCACTGCCCCTGCTTCCCTTTGAATGTCATTCCTGTTTTCATGATCAGTGTTGGAACTAAAGAATAGAGAAGTTTTTTCTCTATTGAGCTGCTGCCCCGATGCCATTTCATACTTGTATAAAACTGCTTGAAGATTGCCCCAATCAGACCTTGTAGCTCTGCAAAATATGACACAATCATTTGCAAAGAGCAAATGATTGATTCTCGGTCCCCTCCTTGCTACTCGCACCCCCCTTAATAGATTTTCTTGTTCAGCTTTATTAATCAAACAGCTTAGTCCCTCTGCACAAAGAATAAAGAGATAAGGGGAGAGAGGATCCCCTTGTCTCAACCCTCTAGTTGGCACAATCTTCTCGCCTTCCACACCATTAACCAAAACTGAAAAAGTCACTGATCTGACACACCTCATAACAAGATGTATCCAGCTTTGATTAAAACTCATCTTTCCCAATAAAGCTTCCAAATATAACCACTCCACGCGATCATAGGCCTTTGACATGTCAAGCTTCAAAGCCATTGAACCTTGCTTTCCTTTTTGTCTTGTCTTCATTGTATGGAGCACTTCATAAGCTATCATAACATTATCAGTAATTGCTCTCCCTGGTATGAATGCACTTTGAGAAGGTGCTACAATATCTGGTAATACTATCTTAAGTCTATTGGCTACAGTTTTTGATAATAACTTATAAAAGACATTACATAAACTAATAGGCCTAAAACCCTGTACAGAATCAGGATTTTTGACCTTAGGAATTAATGCTATATAAGTAAAGTTAATAGACTTAGGATCAATACCCTCATTTAAGAAATCCAAAGCTGCCTTGCATACCTCCTCCTTTACAGTGCTCTAATGTTTTTGATAAAATCCTGCTCCAAACCCGTCAGGTCCTGATGACTTTAATGGTGACATTTGCATCAAAGCTTGCTCAACTTTATCTGCTGTAAACAGCTGAGCCAGGTCTGCATTCATCTGATCCGTGACTCTACATTCAAATATAACCACTCCACGCGATCATAGGTCTGCATTCAATAGAGCAGTTTGCACAACTTGTTTTGGGATTCTTAATTCTTATCATTCTGATAAGATCTTGAACTGTTCGAGGGTTCCCAAGCCCCCGACAGTTCCAACTTAAGGTTTTCATTGCTGTTGGCGGGGTTGCTTAACAACCTCCGCCAATACAATTTCATTCTCCAAACTACCTTCAATAGTATTCTGCTTACTTTTCTTACATATCGGAATTAAACTCTCATCTTCCCTTACTTCATTTGCTCCTCTCTTTTTACTCATTTCATCCATACTCATAGTTACTACTCCAATAGCTCTAGCTCTTCTTTTCCAAGACCCTCCTACTGGCTTCGATTTCTCATGAACTTCCAAGCTGTCAATTATATTATAATCTTGCCCTTTCTGTCCTTGTACCAGCTTTTTGTTTACACCCTTATCTGCACCTGATGCCTCTTTATTTAAAATCCCTTCAAACAGATTTTCATTGACCAGGTCAACAATTACGCTTTTTTGAAATCCCACCCCTTGAGTCTGCCCCCTTTTTTCTCTTTCTTCAGTTGCTGCAATCACACCTGGATTATCTAATCCCTCCTCAACCTCCTTGCTTTTAGTTAAAACCATCACCTTATCTCTTTTCTGGAAATTCAAATTTGAAATGAAAGGATTTGAATTCACAGCTTTTGACTTCTGCATAATCTCTCCTAATTTCCCGCTAACTTCCTCCTCCCTTGACGGTTCCATCTGCTGTCTCCTTGTCCGCCCTGCCACGTCATCTCCTCCACACCCCACCGTAGAAACCACCACAAAATCCCATCTACCCCTTTCTTCTCTGTTGTTTTCAGCCCCTCTCCCTACCCCACTACCCCCACTCCATCTTTGTTTCCCTGGTAATTCTGCTCGCAACCACACCCCAAACTGAGGAGCCTTTCCTTCTAATGGATCTCTAATTAACTTACAAGGCAGGGAATCATGAATAATTATACCACAAGAGAAACAAACCCGTGGTAATTTTTCATATTTGATAGGAATCCACTGTCTTGAACCGTTAACAAATATTGTTCTACCTCTCGCTAATGGCTTCTTCAAATCAATCTCCACCTTCACTCTAAGGAATTGACCCCATCCTATTTCATCCTCGTCTACATCCACCTCTAAAACTCTTCCAATTGACCTACCAATCCTTTCCCCCGTATCTCTATTCATTCTTGCAAGTGGGAGATTATGAAGTTGCACCCACATTGACTCACGATCAAATAGCATTTTTCCTGGCTGCACATCACCATCAAATGCCTTCAAAATAAACAGATTATTATCAAATAACCAAGGTCTTCCCCCTTCTACCTTTAACTTATCAGCATGGTTATTGAAAACAACCACAAAACAATTCTTCCCCACCTCTTGGAATACTGCTGGTTTACTTAAGTGCCAAATCTTTGACATAATTGACATGATTACACTCTTACTAATCACTCTGTCAACACAAACTTTCCCCACCAAACACAATTCCCCTTTTTTAATCACCACTTCTGCTTCCACCTCATTCAGTTCTATCATCTCCATCTCCTCTTCCGTCAACTTCATCTGTTCCCATAATTCCTCTAACTCTTCCATAACACTCTTCCCTTCCCACTCAGCTTCTCTTGATAATACTTAGAACACTCAACTTCCTTCAGAAAACTCGAAACCAGCAGGCTGTTTCGACTCGGAACACCACCTCTATATTCTCCCTCACGAGCTAGAGAGAAAAAGAGAGGAGACTTATTATCATGGTAGCTAATATCTAATAAATTTTAATCAAGCACGAAGTTGCAATAATTGATTCTTCTATATCAAATTGATTGCTCTTTTTACCCACCATCCCCCATATATATATATATCATATATGTATGGTCTTCAACTTGTCGGTGGCTTATATTATTTTTTTTACAATATATATATATATATATATATATATTACTCACCGTCTTACTAATTTTTCATTATTTCTTGACATGCTATAATTGGCCTATAAATAGTATATAATAAATCATTTACTAAATATTTAAGTCGCTTTAAAAGATAATGAAATTATCATAATACTTGAATAATATTAATTTCTCTTTCAGCTTTAAAACATGTACAGAATAATTGCGAAAATGGAATAATATGTTCTCGCATGCAAATTTATGTAGATGCGATGTTAGCTTCTCCTAGGCTGCTGACTTTGTGTTTCGAATTCAAACTAACCAAATTCTATTAAAAAATATGTCATATCATGACTCATGTTTAAACACGTACGTATATTAATTATAGTATATATACCCATGAATCTTACTGCATGAATGCACTTCAATTTGAGAAAAGTAGTTTAATTAGGAACTGAAATATTGCCGTTTCTT
>NW_023355602.1:0-269 GCF_001411555.2 Juglans regia
GTGAGTCAGACTTGTTATGAAATATTATGCAAAACACATACAACAACAATGACAAATAAAGTAAAAGCAACCCAATCAAACAGTACATGAGGCACAATATATGTGGTTCGGCAAATTACCTACGTTCATAGAACTGCAGAAATTTTATTAACCAGATGAGATTACAATCACTCAATCTGAACTCACACTCTTTAGGATTTTTTGTTCTCTCACACAATATGCATTCATTAGATAATTGTTCTCTCTCAAAATATGTTACAGGTCGTCCA
>NW_023355603.1:0-1223 GCF_001411555.2 Juglans regia
ATTTTTTACTTAAAAAAATAAATATGAAATACTAAAAATAGTTCTAAAATTTATAAGTCAAGTGTACTTTCTTTAAAAAATAGTGGGATTCGCTATAAAAATTGAGTTTTTATAGAGGTCACAGTGTAAAAGCATGTTCAGTATCACATAAAAAAGCAGTCAATAATCAAGGCCTTGAGTCAATAGAGGTCTTACTTTCTTTCTTTAAAGAGTTTTGGAACACAAGACCTTGGACCTTGAGTCAATAAGTAGTAGTCACTGTATAAAAGTGAGTATATTTGTCGAGTTGGTTCTAAAATTAAACCAAAGTGCAAAGTTATTAAGTTGATAGATAGGTATTTTCTTGCAACTTTGGCTCAATCCCCATTTTCTGTAGATGGATGGTTTAGCAAAAAATTAAGATGAAATTTTCTGAATTCTTCAACTTCTTTTGACAGTTTGTTGAAAGGACAGTATTTTCTATAGAAATTGATAGATATTAAACTCAAATAAATAAATTAAGAGTAAATAAAGTTGCAAAATGCCTAACATTGAATGTTGAGATCGAAGGTGACCGTCGCATGCAATCCCGTTGTTAATTGAGAGGAGTTTTGATGGAGAGAGGATTATGGTGGAGGAAAAAATCTACTTTACCGTATAAATTTTACCGTTCTATTTGACCGCTTTGTGAAAAAAATTAATAATAATATTTTTTTTACTTAATAATTAAAAAATTAATTTTTAATGTATTCATGTATTTTTTATATTTTCTAAAAATATTTAAAAATAATAAAAAAATATAAATAAAAAAATTAGATAAAAAAAATACTAACTTTACACTAGCGGTCGGACGCTAGCTTAACTCTACGGTGGAGATTGTGTATGCGTAGCGTGGAGAGAGAGACAGAGAGAGGGTGACTTTCGGTCAAAGGAGTCAGACCGAGAGAGGGAGGGTTTTGGTGGATTTTGTACGGAACTTTTCTGATAAGGAGAGAGGAGGAAGACTCTCGTGAGAGAAGACTAACGTTTCGTTTGGATGTTAAAGTGAATTAAATTGAGATTATAAAATATTGTTAGAATATTATTTTTTAATATTATTATTATTTTAAAATTTGAAAAAGTTAAATTATTTCTTATATTTTATGTTAGAATTTGAAAAAATTATAATGATGAGTTGAGATGAATTAAGAGATGTTTATCATCCAAACGAAGCCTAATTTTTTTTTTTTTTTCCTCTGCAGTGC
>NW_023355604.1:0-655 GCF_001411555.2 Juglans regia
TATTGATGGCTTAATGTGTAGAAATATTGTTGTGGGAATATTTTATTGTTTCTATGGAATTGAAATATTGTGATTATTTTTTGAATTTGTTTCTATGGTTTGGAATTATTGTGTTTATTTTATATTTAGTTATTTTTTTGTGTTTTTTGAATTTTTCTTTGTCAGACACTATAAGTTTGGCCTCTTATGTAAATGTTAGTTCTGTTTAGTCTACATTTAATAGAGGCTTAAATAAAATTTAACACGTATATTTACTATATCATTCTAATTTATTAGAATATGATATTATCAAGTTATAACTATAGTATAAAATTTGATTTTATGAGGAAGAAAAAAGAAGTATAAACATCATCCAAGTCGAATTCTCACTGCGGGTCCGCGCCGCCAGAGAAGAAAGAAAGTGGGGTGAAGACTGAAGAGAGAATATGCAGATGCAAACCACACTGCTGCGATGACTACGAGAGGGAGAGAGAAGAGATAGCTAAGGGATGTATATATATATAGATAGATAGAGTATGGTACTTTTGAAGGAGACCGTATTGAACCTTCCAACTGGGTTGAGAGTTTGGGTAAATCAATTTACTTATTTATAATTTCTTGTGAGTACTTTAATAAGTTTTAGGGGCTGACGTGGCACGTAAAAAAAATTTTTTGC
>NW_023355605.1:0-927 GCF_001411555.2 Juglans regia
AAGTCCCACACATCTAAAAATTTCTTTTATTTTTTTAATTGTTTTTTTATTTTATTCTTCTTAAAATAATTGAATTATTATACTCATAATCCATATAACACACATTTGGTAATAAAAAAAAATTAAAAAAAATAAGAAAAAGGGTAGTGTGTGGTGTGTGAGACTTGTGAATAGCAAAACTCTTTCATAAAAATTAAAAAAATAAAAGAAATTGTGGTGTGTGGGCTTATGAATAGCAAAACTCTTTCATAAATTAAGAGTTCGTCTATTCACCTGCATTTATTTCTCCAACACCACACACGGGATGATGTGGCATTTCATTTATTTAATTTTTTTTTTAAGTAAAACGAACATTTTACTGAATGTCTTCCTCCGCACGGCTCATTCAAAATTTTGAGAAATCGAGAGCGAGAGGGTCAAAGAGTGAAGGAAACACATGGGTGGAACTTGCAAAATGTTGAGAAAGGAACTTGCAATTTTCTAGAACCTGCAAAATGTTGATAAATGAAAAATGTCCAGAACCTGCAAAATGTTGAGAAATTGCCTAGGGAAAACAGGTGCTTGGTGGGTGCAGAGCCTTTTCTCACACGGCAATGCAATGGATCTGAGCTAGGGAAAAGAGAGGCTTCGTGGGTGTGGGTCGAGAAATCGCCAAGGGAAAACAGAGGCTTGGTGGGTGCAAGTCATTTTCTCGCATGGCAATGAAACAGGCTCATTCGAAATTTTGGAAATGTGATTTTGGTGGGTTACGAACAGAAGGAAGTGAGGGAGACGGGAAGGAAACTCTCTGAAGGGACAAAGGCTTGGTGGGTGCGGGTCCTTTTCTCGCACGACGATGTTGTTGAACTAAGATTTTGGGCAATTTTGCTTACGAACAGAGGGAAGCGAGGGAGATGGGGAGGAATGAATCTGTGAAGGGACGAAACC
>NW_023355606.1:0-852 GCF_001411555.2 Juglans regia
CAGACATGAGAAGTTATTGGAGTAGGGTTATTATTATTATTTTTTTTAGTAATACTATTCATTATTTTAATTTTTATCTTCTTCTTATTATTTTATGATGTGACATTAGATGATTAGTGAATATTTATTATATTTTACTTGTAAATTTATCATCTAATGACATATTATAAAATGATGAGAATATGATAAAAAAAAAATGATGAATAGATTTTTTTTTATTCACTATCTTTTGTTCTTTGTTGTGTTTTGTTTTATTGTCTTGCACTTATAAAAAGCAGCAAGGGGGGTGCTCCACCACATGCCTACAATTTGTTGTCATAGATCAAAAGGAGTTCTTAGACATCTAAACACTAATTACCATATATACACCATTGAGGATGAAACTCATTATTTAGAGTGCGTTTGAATGTTAAATTAATTTGAGTTGAGATGATAAAATATTATTTTTAATATTATTATTATTTTGAGATTTGAAAAAGTTAAATTATTTATTATATTTTGTATTGAAATTTTAAAAAAATTATAGTAATGAGTCGAGATGAATTTACTTATCAAACGAAGCGATATATAGAATTCATAATTCATTATTGACACCATGAATTCAAAGGCGACACACCCCCTCAATGCATTATAAAAGAGAACTGTTACATATATAAAAAAATTACATAAAAATAAACTCATAAATTGACGTGACTTTATATTATCTATTAGATCTATTTTATAATAAAAATAACTTTACAATCTGGCGCATTACATCAAACCACGTTAGTTTATAGATTTACTTTTATATAATCTTTTTGGAGTTAAAGTATTTTTCATTATAAAAATGTAAAAAGAAAAAAAAAAGAGATG
>NW_023355607.1:0-344 GCF_001411555.2 Juglans regia
AAGGAAAAATATTCCAATGTTTTTGCTAACCATTAATGGGTAAGAATCAGGGACGAATCTGGTGTGGATGAATGACTCAGGTGATATCTGAAATGTCGGTGGAAATGTCGGTGGAAATCTGGTGTGGACGAATCCTAAGTAGACGTTTGGATACAAAGATGACTTAAAATGAGTTGAAATGAGTTGAGATAAATTGTGAATAGTAATGAGATGAGTTGTGAATAGCAATGAGATTTGTGAGTTAAAGTTGCTGAATAGTAATGAATAGTAGTGAGATGAGTTAAGATGAGTTGAGATGAGTTGAGATGAGCTACAATGAGCTGAGATGTCCTGCGAATCCAAAC
>NW_023355608.1:0-257 GCF_001411555.2 Juglans regia
AAATAACTATAATATATAAATAAAAAATAAAATCACTATTATATATAAATAAAAAATAAAATCACTAAAATATATAAATAAAAAATAAAATCGCTATAATATATAAATAAAAAATAAAATCACTATAATATATAAATAAAAAATAAAATACTATAATATTTATCACTATTATATATAAATTAAAAATAAAATCACTATAATATATAAATAAAAAATAACATTACTATAATATTTATCACTATTATATATATATATAT
>NW_023355609.1:0-1856 GCF_001411555.2 Juglans regia
GTTTTAAATACAAACAAGGCCTTAAAAAGAATAAAGAAAAATTCTGAGATTTTCTAGTGTGTTGGAGGAGGCAGGCGAGAACTACTATTTATCCATTGGGGCGGTAAAGTGACCGTTGTTCGTGACTTCGGCTATGTTTGGGTACTAAAGTATCATCAACACTTTTCAAGTATTCTCGTACTTTTGAAAATACTTTACATGCCAAACAACTTAAAATACTCTTAATGGGACCCACAAACCCACTTCAATCTCTATTCATAACTATTCACAAACATTATATAATACTTATCACTATTATATATAAATAAAAAATATTTATCACTATTATATATAAATAAAAAATAAAATCGCTATAATATATAAATAAAAAATAAAATCACTATAATATTTATCACTATTAAATATAAATAAAAAATAAAATACTATAATATATAAATAAAAAATAACATTACTATAATATTTATCACTATTATATATATATAAATAAAATCATTATAATATTTATCACTATTATATATAAATTAAAAATAAAATCATTATAATATTTATCATTATTATACAACCTGTAAAATACAGAGGGAGGCATCGATCACTTAAGGGCAAATTTTAAAAGCAAAAAACCAAGTCAAACCATCACAAATACAACCTGTAAAAGCATACAACACTTTCAAAGACAGGAAAGTGGCATGGAGTTCTTATCTTGCAAGTTAGTTGAACAGATACGAAGCAATGCCACGGTGGAGACGACAACAGAGGGAGGCATTGATCACTTAAGGGGGTGAAGGAGGGGCTCGAAGCTCTGAAGGGGGTTCTCTTTGGGCTAGAGTGAGGGGTCGAACTTTTTCTAAGGTTTCATGGGTGAGAGACTATTTGGGTGAGGATGATAAATTTTTCTTCTAGCCTTTCAGGGCTGAGAGAATACCGGGGTTGGGGGATCTCGACTTAAGGTGGTGTTTGCTGGGCTTTCGGGAGGGAAAGAAAATGAGGGTGACGGTTTGTGAGGGCTGACAACGTGAGAGGGTTTTGCTGGGGTGAGGACATTGGAAGAAGGTGACTCAAGTGAAGGCTTTTGGGAGAGGAAGAAAGGGATGTGAAGGAGGGGGATATGGCTGTAAATGAACCAGTCTATTCGATAGCCCACTCGGTACTTGCTCGGTTAAACTCGAATCGAACTCGATTCGTGAAAAGAAAAGCTCGCTCGTGAAAGCAGATACCCGCTCGAATTGTAAATGACACATACCCGACAAAACTCGACTCGACTGAAGCTCGTTAAGGCTCGCTCGTTTATGCTCGAGTCGACTCGTTAGTTCGATTCGATTAAAACTCAGTCATATAATGATAAATATATACATACACATATGTATATACACACACATATATATATATATGTAGTAACTAATAATATAAGCAAATCACTTTTATAATTAAATATATAATATGTAAAATAATTACTTATGTCTATATAGTGAATATACTTCATAAGTATATTTTATAATTTGTATAATAATTAGTTGATAAAACTTAATAATTTAATATACTAGTATGTGTGAACTATATATGAAATAGATATATACTATCATATTAAGTGTATGTACTAATAATATATATAGGCATATAATATATTGTTATTTTAGATAAATATCAACTAGTTAGATATTAATTATTTATAAATTTTGTAATTCAATAGAGATTCTACTTGTTAATTGTATAAATTTAAAATTAGATTTTTTTTTAAAATTTTTAAATTTATTAATTATTAAATCTTATTCAAAAAATAAAAAAATTCACAATTCGAACTCGAGTTCGGCTCGACTCGACTCGAATTCGTTTGTGGAATGAGTTTGAACTCAAACTCG
>NW_023355610.1:0-288 GCF_001411555.2 Juglans regia
ATAATTTAAATATAAATATTTTAAACTAATTATTACAATTTTTTTAAATTTTTAAATAAAATATAAAATATAAAATATAATTCAAATTTTTTAAATTTTTAAACAAAAATAATTTTATTCAATTTTTTTCCTCTCCTCTCCCAAAACTAAAAAAATACTTAACTAAAACTATTTTATTACTATTCACAAATTATCTTATTATTATTTACAAAATTCTAAACCCACTTACTTGTACACGTACTGTATATATAAAAACGATTTCATGTTGTATTGATCGTGCTTTTGTTT
>NW_023355611.1:0-230 GCF_001411555.2 Juglans regia
TCCCCCCCCCCCCCCCCCCCGGGGGGGGGGGGGGGGGAAAAAACCCCCCCCCCCCCCCCCCCCCCGCCATTATATTAAAAAAAAAAAAATTAGTCTAAAAATATTTTTTTGGTCTAAAAATATTTTTTTAGACCAAAATTATAATATAATTTAAATAATAAATTAAAATTTATAAATATAAAAAAAATTTAAACTCATTAGAGTTAGATTTTGGATTGATTTGGCACTAA
>NW_023355612.1:0-445 GCF_001411555.2 Juglans regia
CTGGTGTTTTTGTGCAGCTACATCATTATTTGATGCAGGCCATGGGCAGCGACAATAAACGAATTTGGATTTGCTGAAGTGATGCATGTGACTTGTAAGAATATGTGAGGATCAAAGGCAAAATAAAATGAGGTAAAACTATTAAGTATGAAAAGAAACAAAATAACAATGGAAAGTGAAAATGGATAATCCTAAGATGTCACTCAACTAGAGGATAGTGGATGTAACTCTATCTAATTGTGGATGGCACTCAACCAAGCCAAACACCTTTTTTTTTTTTTATTGGCACTAGGTGTCCAGAAAGAGCATCCCGACTAATCCTGGGGTTGTACAGGCCCTTGGCAAGGAGTTTCCCGCAAGTGCACCTCGGGTAATTCAAGGGGAACTGCCAGTCTGATGGCCCCTAGATATTGTTTACACCCAAGGGGATATGAACCTTAGACTT
>NW_023355613.1:0-416 GCF_001411555.2 Juglans regia
ACAAATACAGTACGTTTACCTGTATGAGTTCTTGTAGGCTTGGATACTTGTACTTCCTTTGGGACAATGGTGGTTTGTGAGTGGAGTTTTACTGGCTGCACCCTACCCTTGATATACCATGGTTTTAGAGAACAAATGAATGAAGTGCTGCAGCATACAAATACAGTACGTTTACCTGTATGAGTTCTTGTAGGCTTGGATACTTGTACTTCCTTTGGGACAATGGTGGTTTGTGAGTGGAGTTTTACTGGCTGCACCCTACCCTTGATATACCATGGTTTTAGAGAACAAATGAATGAAGTGCTGCAGCATACAAATACAGTACGTTTACCTGTATGAGTTCTTGTAGGCTTGGATACTTGTACTTCCTTTGGGACAATGGTGGTTTGTGAGTGGAGTTTTACTGGCTGCACCCT
>NW_023355614.1:0-267 GCF_001411555.2 Juglans regia
CTTTTGGTTTCAATCCTTACCACTTCTGTTACCTTTAGTCATATTTATTGATGTGATTCATTTTAATTGAGTTCGCTTAAATAACAAAGGCATAGACTATCATGACACGTGACACGTGTAATTAGAAAGAGAAATACTTTGGCTACAAAATCATTATACAAAAATAATCTCACAAATTGATATAACTTCATATGATTTGTCATAATATAAAGTTATTTTTATTATAAAACAGATCCGACGGATTATATAAAATCATGTCAATTTGTG
>NW_023355615.1:0-714 GCF_001411555.2 Juglans regia
ATTTTTGAACTTTTTCCTAAAATTTTTCCTATAATTTAGAGATAATAGTATTTTAGGCATCCGGATGGGGATGCTCTTAGATATCCGTATTTTTCACATTTAAGACGTGTCGTTTTCTCTCGTACAAATAAGATAGGGAATTCTATACTCTTTTACCAAAAGATAAAAGAAATTTATATACGGATTTAGAATTGATTTTATTTATTTTATTTTATTTTATTTTATTATTATAATTTTTTAAAATTTTTGATATAAAATATAATAAGTCTCAATTTACATTAAAAATTTATTTAGATAATGAAATGAGATGAGATGATTTTAAATAAATTATTATTTTTTAATATTAATATTATTTTAAATTTTAAAAAAATTAAATTATTTATTATATTTTATATAAAAATTTAAAAAAAATATAATAATAAAATGAAATAAATATTCAAACGATATGAGTTGAAATCTCGTACGGTAAAATAGTCTTGATCTAAACACACATGTTTTTACTAGCGACAAAAGCAAATGGCTTATAAGACTCTCATTACATTAGTTAAAGTTAAATAATATTTTTTATAAATATAAGAGAAATTTAACTTTTAGTTATTTTATTTACATAAATCTTCACATTATAATAATTATTTTTTTATTATATATAATAAAATAATATAAGATAAATTTGGTTTTGATTATTTATATTAAATCTACATATTAGATTATCCT
>NW_023355616.1:0-958 GCF_001411555.2 Juglans regia
CCTCAAAAGTTTTTTCGTTCGAACGGATAAATAAAATTTTGGTGGGAAAGTAATTTATTATGCCGGGAAAAGTTTAAACCCATTCGAATGACAAATTTTTTTATTCGAACGAAAAAGATTTGGTTGCAAAACTTGGTGGGAAAGTTTCTAAACTGTTCAAACAGAACATATTTAGTTCGAACATATTTAAACACCACACTTATACATTCAAACGTATAATATTAATCTCGGTACGTAACTAAAAATATAAAAAATATATATCATGTATATACAAATTCATAAATTAATTTTATGTAATTAATTTAAAAAACTTTTAATGATTTCTTTTATGTTAAATAAGATTTTTAGTTAAATAAATATTATCAGTCATTTACCACGTAATATAAATCAATAATTATACTAAAAAAGACAAAATATTTAATTTATAACTAAAGCAAATTATCAAATATTTAATCAATAGTCGATCCTTTAGAATTATAACTAGGGTTCTAAAAGTACTACGTGTGTGTATATATATATATATATATATTAAAACAAAAGGATTTTGATCTATTTGATGCAGGTGCGGGTTATAAAACAAATTATGACCTTGAAGGAGGAGGTTTGGCCTTGATATAATATGGTCGCCAGCTGCTTGAGATTTCATATATATGTTAATATGATCTATTACATTATAATCTGAAAATTATTTGTACGTATATATCTGTACATGCATATATATTATCACGAGTTAATTATCAACTGCTGCATGCATCACGTACGTACGTGATCAGATACTATGATCATTAATTCGATCTTTAAATCCGTTTGCCAAATTAAATGACATTATATATACTATCACAAGCCGTACTGCTTTGACACATACAAGGGCTAAAAAAGCTTATAGATTATTCAGATGACAGTAAATTACTAGTGATCAAAGTCGAATTCTGACCAAATGACAGTAAAGCTATTAATA
>NW_023355617.1:0-2944 GCF_001411555.2 Juglans regia
ATAATATTTAGCGGCGGCCATCTAGATAAATAGTAAGAATCTATTTGCGGTCAAACTACAGATCACAATCCAATAAAAGTAGCTTGCTTGCACTGTCGTAAATACTACCATATTCTTCTTTTGAAATTGACATGTTTATATTTTTGAATTGATTAATGTGTGGAGCTTCCTTGAACAGTAAGACATCATTTCCTGCAATATTCTCACAATTTTTTTCTTCGATAGAGATTATATTGTGGTTGTTGGCGTGTGTGTATGTATAAATATGATCGATGTTTTGATATTGGACTTCAATTCTCATCGTACATTCTATATATGTTAATTTGACGACTCCAAGGCACTTATAAAAATATAATTATACACGTACAGTACTAGTACTGTCGTAATGAGTACTCAGAGTATTGGCAATGGTCTAGTCATTGTCAAGTCTAAAGTTTGGCTAGAATCTTAATTTTTAGCTATAATATCAATTTTTGATTAGGTGAGTCCACATTGGACTAGCCATTATAAAGTTAAAATAATAATATAATATTATATTTTTTACTTTTTTTTATTTTTTTATTTACGAATACAATTTATATATTTCTTAGATCTTCATGCTTTGTAGAAATAATATGTCCACTCTATCAATCAGTAGAAATAATGTGCATACCATGCATGTTTTATCATTCAAAGAAAGAGGGAAGTGATGAAATAATTAAATATTACTTTCCATTGTGAATAGTAGCTAGCCATATTTAGAGATGACTTAAGATTTACTATTCATCAAGTCTTAAGTTTTGGACCATTGGCTAGTCCAATGTAGAGGTTTTTTCTCACATCTAGCTAAAGTTTGGACTTGCATTAGCATTTGGCTAGTCCATTGCCAATGCTCTCATGACCGAGTACTGTACTCCAAGGCCCTTGTCTCCTACAGCTTCCTATCATGTACTAGTGTCCTTACCGGTAGAATATTCATCATGTCTGAAAATGGATGCTAACATATGTAGAATTTAAAGTACTTGAACTCGATCCACCTTCTTTAAGATCAATATTGATATGAAATCTTAGTTTCATCTGTATCCTGGGTTATTAATAGATTGGATTCAAAAGGCCGGGATCGAGTTGTACGTTTTAAATTCAAAGATATGGGTAGGCCGGGTGAGATTCGGCCGGTCCAGATTGAAAAAACTAGTCAGACCAGATTGACTCAGGATTGGGTCCGGTCGATCTCAATCCAATTTATATAGGACCGAATATTTTAGGTCTGGTCCCAGTCCAAGAGTTTTTCACCCTGATCGGACCGAATCAACATAAATAATACATTTTTTTTATTATTTATATATATTATTTATATAATAATTGTATATAATTACTTATATAATTTTTATCTAACCTAATCCTATCACTAACTCATCATTAAGTAATTATTAACTAATACTAATATTTATACTAATACTAATATAGTTTTATGAAATCACTATAACTAATACTAATATATAGCTATACTAATAGTCTACTATTAATACTATTATATAGTTATACTAATCACTATAATTAATACTAATATATAGCTATACAATATACTTATACAATTGTACTAATACTATTAGTCTATTATATAGTCTAAATTCTAATATATTTTTAATTTTTTTAAATATATTTTTAAATCTTTTAAACATTTTAAAGAAATAAAAATTCTAAATTTAATTTATTTAAAATACATGATCACACCTTAAATTAGCTATAAGTTTGGTTAAACTATTCAAATAATATATTTGTATTGCTTTTATATATGAGTCCTCTTCTAGCCGGATGCAGTGGAAATGTGAGATTTGCACCGTCCAATACATTAGCCTCCCATTTTGTTTTACATTAAACCCTGAAATCATCTTTCTGTTGCGTTTCTACTATTACAGTCCGACATTGAACCCATGCACCACCTGATCTATCCATCCCCACCTCTCTTGTAGTTTTTTAACCGCGTACGGGTCGCACCCAGGGCTTGGGCCCAGTTATCTCTACTCAGTGTTGCTTTCTTTCTGTATGTTTTCTGTTTAAATTATCATGTAATGGGCTTTGGCCCTCTAGTTGCGTCAGTATTCAGTTGGGAATCCCTGACGTATAGGGTACCTGCAAAACCTTTTTGGAATTATCGAAAATATTATAGAATGTTCTATCTTTTCTCTCATCTTCTTCCTTGAGGTCCTCACCCTCGAAGTGAGAGAATCATTATTGTTGTACATTTACACAAGGGAATTTGTTACATTTTGGTACTAGAGAACCGGTTTTGTGAATATAGAAATTAAAAAGCTACATCGCCATGGCTGGTGGGACTAGACTGACACAGTTTCATGATAGCCTCATTACTTTGAAGAAGGCCACAAACGTGCAAAAGAAGACCTCTGATGCATAAAATCAGATCTGATCCAATTGCTTATCGAAGACTAATAGGAAGGTTACTTTACCTAACTATTATTATAAGACCAGATTTGGAATTCTTTGTTCAAGTTCTAACTTAGTTTATGGATAAACCTGTTCAAGCTCATTTGGATGCTACACATCATGTATTAAGATATCTAAAAGGCACTCCAGGACAAGGTATATTTCGTCTTGCCTCTTCCTCTTTACACCTAAAAGCATTCACAGATTCAGATTTGGGAACATTTTCTGAAACAAGGAAATCGGTTACTGACTTTTGTGTCTTCTTGGGTGAATCCCTTATTTCTTGAAAGTCCAAAAAACAAAACACTGTGTCAAGATCCCCAACTAAAGCTGAGTACAGAGCTCTTCGTTCTACAGCTTGTGAATTAACCTGGTCAATTGCTTTGCTTAAGGATTTTAGTATTAACCACACTTCACCAGCCTTACTTTTCTGTGATAGCAAAGTTGTTCTACACATAACAGTTAACCCAATGTTTCATGGAAAAATGAAACACATTGAAATTTATTGCCATTTGGTTAA
>NW_023355618.1:0-721 GCF_001411555.2 Juglans regia
ATTTACATATGAGATTGTTATTTTATAGGTTTTTGGATTGTAAAAATGAAAATAAATATGATTGTTGGATATTATGAAAATAAAATAAACAAAGAATTAAAAAATATAAATAATAAAAAATAATATTATTTTATTATTATAAAGAGTGTGATGGCTAATCCAATTTAGATTTCAAGTTTTGATTGATTAGTTAGAAGTAAAAAAATTATATATTAATAAAAAAAAAATTCTATTTACATTCCTGAACGGAAGACTACATATGAAAAAAAAATCAAATTTAAAATATTGGAATCAGCAATCCAATACCAATACTTTAAGTGGCGGTGTTTTTCCAAATGGACACAGAAAATCGTGGCCCAATGCTAAATTGGAGTTAAGCCCAATCCGAGCTTGAACGAGCACCTCAGCCTTATCATAATCCACGTGTACGTTAAACAATGCTAAAGAAACTTCTTTTTTCTTTTTGTTTTTTTTATTCAGCTTCATTTCGAATAAATAAACAATATAATTAAGGACTGGTTTTGTTAGTTGATTGGACGGTTTAGATTTAGATCTATTTTAATATCTAAATTAATATTTTAAATATTATTTCGATCGAAGCATTGAAATGAAATATTTTGATACCGATATAATTTTGGATATCGTTTTCGAATAATTTATATATAAATAAATTATATATAAATATATATAAATTATATTTTAAAATAATAATTTATATATG
>NW_023355619.1:0-339 GCF_001411555.2 Juglans regia
CAGCTTGTTTGGTGTACAAATAAATTGGGTATATTTTGTAAAATCTAGATATTATTTTACTATGGAGATGGTACATAGGAATTGTGGTGTAGGAAATTCACACTCACAATGTTATATGATTTGTGGAGGAAGCTATGACATTTGTCTCTCCCTAATAAAGTAAAAATCTTTAGTTTGAGGGCTTGTACCAACAACTTACCTACAAAGGTTAATTTACAAAAAAGGGATATAGTAGCTGATGGGATTTATGCTCATTGTCATTTGAAGAATGAAGATGTAATCCATGCTTTATGTAATTTGTATCTAGATGGTTTCCCGTTCGAATGAGGTTCGAATGTT
>NW_023355620.1:0-263 GCF_001411555.2 Juglans regia
GAGAAAATGAGATCTTTGTTTTCAATGTCTTTTTATTTTTTGAGTGGGGCTATTACGCCGGGCCCACTCTTACGGCTGGTGTTAAGTCTAGCGTTTTTATTTTATTTTATATTTTTTTAATATATTTAAATATTTTTAAAAAATAAAAATATATATCAATACATTTAAAATCATTTACTTAATTAATAAATAAAAGAAATATATATATTTTTGCCAAGCGAGCGGTAAGAGTGCGGCGGCATATTTCTGTTATTTTTTAAGTT
>NW_023355621.1:0-1560 GCF_001411555.2 Juglans regia
ACGATATCTGTGCCACCACAAAGGGTGGTGGCCCATCCAAGAACTCCTCAAGTTCAAACAAAGATTGCGCAGGGCCAAAGGCGACCTCGGGGGAAGGCTTTTCTTGGGAAGTCGAAACTGAGGCTACCATCACGTGAGTCTTCGGCGTCAAGGAGGCCGAAAGATTCTGCTTCAAAGAAGATTCCGACGAAGGAACGACTCTGGACAGCTTCGGCGAGGTATTTGCCACCTCCTCTGACACTAACTCCGTTGCCCCAGAACTCTCCGACAGACCCACCGCCACCTCCGACGAGATCTCCACCCTTGACCCGCTGTCGACAGAGGAACTTTGGAAGGGGCGTCGCTGCAAGGAGCCCTACATCTCCAGGCAACCGACGGGCCCTGGTCCTGAGGACAGGGCTGACCCAAAATGATGGGCCGAAAGGCCACGAGGCAACTGGTCTGCTCATGAGGCCCAACAGAAGGCCTCTGGGTCACAGGGATGCAGGCCCGCGAAAAAGACCCAACAGAGTGCTTCTAGGCTACTTCAGGGAAAGCCTGCGAGTGTGGCCCAACAGAAGCCACTCCTTTGCCCTTAGGCCCAGAATTATGAGACGGCCCATAAGAGGGGCCTTCTCCCTGGCCTATTACGATAACCCTCTCCCTCTGTAATGCCTCCTCAACACTGCATTTTATCATTTCCATATTAAGAAGTAAACCCCCCACTTGCACCTCCATTTCAGCCAAGGCATGCTGCAGAGTTGACAAACTTGACCCCGACAAGTACCTGCCCACAGACACCTCCTCACTGTGCCGCACCTTCTCTAGACTTGACCCCTCTACAGGTTTTGGAGCTCGAGACAAGGCCTCTTTGTACGAAGAGAGAACATGATGTCCCTGCGAAGGAGGAGGAAGCGGCATCCATGAAAGGCTCCCTCTGTTTTTTCTTCCCAGGACAGAGGAGGTTGCAGAAACCTCCTTCAGCAACCCTCCAAAGTTCCTCCAACCAGTCCTTTCCCTCCCTTCCGGGATCACTAAGAAACCACGTCGTTTCTCTTGGCCAAACTCTGACAAAGAGAAAAATCTCCCATGGGAGTTACGTTGCCTCTGAAAAACCAACACCTGGGAGCCATTTCTACGTGATCTGATGAACTCAGAGAAGCCCACAAAAGCTACCCCTTCCTCCACCATGGCAGCCAACCATCTCAAAGAGTCTTGTTCAATGGAAATGTGATTTACAGCGCGACAACTGCTCTCAGTGATTCTCCACCACCTTGTGTTCAACTTTTTGAACTCAAAACACTTCTGATCAATAACAACATTCCTACACGACCCCATCAAAAACTATCCAACACAATAACTCCACAAGGACTAATACCCTAATCACCACAATACGTTGATGCCATTAACACAACACTACCAACAACAAGCAGAAAAAAATGCAAAGGAAGAAGAAATGTACGGAGAGACGAAATTGAGAATATTCGGCAAAACTAACATTCAGTAAGATATGATAAAATTAAATTTTCCCTTTATATGTTCTTTGTGCTAGCTATTTGTCTCAAGATAAAGTGTGTCCCC
>NW_023355622.1:0-215 GCF_001411555.2 Juglans regia
CGACTACCCCATGTGCAAGTGCCGTTCACATGGACCCTTTCCCCTCTCCGGCCTCCAAAGTTCTCATTTGAATTTTTGCTACTACCCCCAAGATCTGCCCCGACGGCCGCCCCGCCCGGGCTCGCGCCCCAGGTTTTGCAGCGACCGCCGCGCCCTCCTACTCATCGGGGCCTGGCACTTGCCCCGACGGCCGGGTATAGGTCGCGCGCTTCAGC
>NW_023355623.1:0-203 GCF_001411555.2 Juglans regia
ATGTGTCCCCTTCTCTCTTTATATTTCTTGGATTCATTTATCATTTACTGATATGGATATACGTATGGGCACTGTACGGACTCCCCCAAACCGCCATCGTGGTCTCCAGACCGTATCCTCAAGGCCTGAATTACCATTGTGGGCTAGGGATGATTCTTTCTCATGTTCCAGCTTGTTGGCCATTTTTTTTTCCCTAACACCTT
>NW_023355624.1:0-1444 GCF_001411555.2 Juglans regia
TTTCTCTTTTGAGTTACTAATGGCCCGTTTGTTTTCAGAGATGAGATGAGATGAGATGAATTGAGATTAAAGTTAAAAAGTTGAATAAAATATTGTTAAAATATATTTTTTAATATTATTGTTGTTTTGGAATTTGAAAAAGTTGAATTGTTTATTTTATTTTGTATGGGGATTTGGAAAAGTTGTAATGATGAGGTGAGATGAGATGAGATGTTTTTGGAAAACAAACAAGGCCAGTTGTCCTAGTGGCCCGTGGGCTTATTTTGTTGTTTATAGAAACTGGCCCATGGCCTTCTTTTGTTGTTGGCGGGTTGTTAGTCTCTATTCTATTTCGAGTAGTATATGTACGGGAAGAGGGTATGTGGGTGATCATCTGAAGGCTTATTAAGAATTCTCTTGTATTTCTGGAGGTTAGGGTAATGTTTTGAATACCGTATCGAACGTCGTACTGGGTAAGGTACTGGAATAAAATATTTCGATATCGATACCGTTTCAAGATAGCGTTTCGAGATAACATTTCGGGATAGTCGATATATAAATAAATTATATATAAAAATTATATTCCAAAAATAATAGTTTATATATAAATAAATTATATATAAATACATATATATATAAATTATAAATAGTCTAGTCTGAATTTGGAATTAAGAAATAAGTTTGTAATTTGAAAAAACGAAAAAAAAAAAAAAAACACTGGTCGAAATTTTGGCCGGTACGAAACAGATATAGTCCGGCCGGTACGAAAAATTTCAGCCATACCGACCGATACGGTATGAAATTCACAACACTGGATTAGGGTCCTCGAAATGTCCTGTTATCCTATTATACTAATTCAATTACAATCAGTTCATTATTTTCTATTACATGTTATGAATCCACAAGGGTTACTTCTCTATTCACCATTAGATTCATAACAGGAGCGTGTTCCTGTCTGTCTTTCCCCAAACAACATTTTCTACAAAAGTAAAGAGGAGGAAAACATTATATTTTTTTTGGAAAATAAAAGATAGTTTGAAAAATGACTTCAGTAAAGAAAAATATTAGCTCATCTCATCATTATAATTTTTTTAAATTTTCACACAAAATATAATAAACTATTCAAAATTTTTAAGTTTCAAAATAATAATAATATAAAAATTAATCTTATAATAATATTTTATTTAATTTTTATTTAAAATTATTTTATTTTATTTCATCTTATATCATCTCACTATTCAAACGGAGCCTAAATTTTAAGCTTGAAACCGCGCACAAACAATATAGTTAAAGCTAGTTGCAGATTTATCTCAAAGAGTTTCAGTCGGTTCTCGTCCCATGAACCTTTGAAATTCCTTGGCATTTAGTAATAAATACTAATTTTGTGTAAAGTTTTTATTAAAAAAAAAAAAAAAATCTTACTAATAAATACTAATTTTTTAATTAAAATAAAAAGTAAAGTCTA
>NW_023355625.1:0-339 GCF_001411555.2 Juglans regia
TACAGTCAACCCGAGATGTGCAAAAGTCAGATATGGCAGGCCTACTACGGTCAGGAGATCTCACTGTTTTGGGAGAAAATCAGAGACAAAATGGACGTGGCAGGTGGGCTGGGCAAAGTGAGATAATTGTTTTGAAGGAATTACGGGATTTGCAGGCTTCGTTGGAGGAGATGAGTGTTAAAGTAAAGGGGCTTATACGCAGCGTTTTGGGTAAAGAAGAAGTGGGGCAGGAGTGTGGGGCGGGTGATAGAGGAAGAAGTGGGGCAGGAGGTCTGGGTAATGAAGAAGTGGGGCGGGTTGGGCCCATAGGGAAAGCCCAGGGTTATGGGTCAGCTCGAG
>NW_023355626.1:0-272 GCF_001411555.2 Juglans regia
TGGCACCATACCCATTTCTGGCACCTGCACCGCCACCACCGCCGCCACCACCACCACCACCTCCACCACCAAACCCTCCACTGGCACCATACCCATTTCTGGCACCTGCACCACTACCACCACCAAATCCGCCACCACTACCTAAACCCCCACCTACACCACCACCTAAACCTCCTACACCTGCTCCACCACCACCACCACCATGCCCTCCACCTGCCCGAGATCCACCACCACCACCACCACCACCACCACCACCACCATGCCCTCCACTT
>NW_023355627.1:0-218 GCF_001411555.2 Juglans regia
TAAAAAAAAAAAAAAAAAAAAAAAAAAAAACACAGGCCGAAATATCGGCCGGTACCGGTCGAAATACAGGCCGGTACAGGCCGAAATTTAGGCCGAAACGGCCGGTACGGCCGGTATTTTGGCCGGTACGGTATATATCTAGTACCTGTACCGGCCGGACGGCCGAAACGAAAAATTTCGGCCGTACCGGCCGGTACGGTACGAAATTAAAAACATTG
>NW_023355628.1:0-265 GCF_001411555.2 Juglans regia
CTTCCCAATGACAGAACACAGATTCCCCCTCCACCACCTCTCTCACCTCCTCTACATTACCTTCACTCCCATCATTAACAATCAGCACCTTGGCCAACAATATTGACCCTTCCCCTGTCTCCCTCAGCCATAGTCCCATCCACCTCCCTTTCCCTCTCCCCATTTGACTCTGTCACCTCCATATCAGACCCTTTGGGAACTCTCCCTCCCCTATCAACAACATGAGTAGAACTCTCTTCACGCCTACTATTCCTTTCAAATTTCA
>NW_023355629.1:0-1156 GCF_001411555.2 Juglans regia
GAGTAGTTCTACTCTTAAGCCCCTTGTGTCTCCAACACCACACACCCGATGACGTGGACTTCTTTTCTTTCTTTCTTTTTTCAAAGAGTATTGCTATTCATAAGCCCATACACCACACATCAAATTTTTTTTATTTTTTTAAATTTTTTTTAAAGTTTTATTTTATTTTATTATTCTTAAAATAATTGAATTATTCTACCCATAATTCATATACTACACATTTAATAAGAGAATAAAATTAAAGAAATCATAAAAATGATGGTGTGTGGTGTATGAGGCTTAGGAATAGAATTTTTCTTTTTCAAAACGTTTGTTTGACTTTCCCAAAAAATCCAATATTCCGAATCATCACCTCCCCTCTGCGTTTTACCTAGGCGCCCTCCAAACCCGAAATCCCAAATCATCCAAGTGACCCATTCAAGCCCGACTCTGAGGTTCTCTCGCACTGTACAGATTTATAATTTGGGTTTTGCTCAAATACAAAATAGTAGCTTTTTATAGAAAGATTTGATTTTTTTTCTCTGCAATATGGAAGCTAGAAGTGGATTAAAATGAAATGTTGATGCTTGAAATGTTTTTGCGAAAGTTTCCCGGAAAACTTGGGGTTTCGGAGATGGGTTTTCGTTTCTTGACTTGTAACTGGGTCTTGGGTGAGGGCCTTTTGAGCTGGCAGCGTCTGTCGGTAATGTAGTTCTTGAGAATGAGTGGTTCTTGGTCTTCTTTCGATAGCTCGTGTAAGTGCTTTTGAGCCATCATTCAAAGTCTCTAACAGCATTGGTTTTGCCAAAAGAAGAAACTATATTATAAAGCTGATCCCAAGAGAGAGCTTGAAACTTTCAGGTGGGTATAGATGAATTTCAGCAGCGTGGAAGATTGAAGAGGCTTCAATTGAAGTGGGAGTTCCAAAGGGAAGGGCGAAGGTGGACTTGAGCACAAATATACTGCAGAGAAGAGAGAGAGAACCTCGGAGGGAATGGGTCACCTGCATGATGAGGGGCCTGTGGGGGTGGAAGAAGTCCATGGGATTTTGGGTGTGGTGGGTGCCTGGGGGTAAAAATTAAAATGCAGAGTGGAGGGGAAAGAAAAAAATAAAAAGAAGTCCACGTATCCGGGTGTGCGGTGTTGGAGATACAAGAGGCTTAAGAGTAGAATTATT
>NW_023355630.1:0-214 GCF_001411555.2 Juglans regia
GTTTCCGCCCCGCACCCGTGCGGCGGGGCGGACCACCCCGTCCGCCAGATGCGGGGGCGGGGTCACCCGCCCCGCATCTGGGGCTCTATCCGGGGGCGGGTGCGGGATGGGGGTCACACCCGCCCCGCATATACCCCGCCCCGCATCCATGTTTTTATATATATAAAAAATATATATATATATACGCATGAAACGACGTCGTTTCATGCGTAGG
>NW_023355631.1:0-333 GCF_001411555.2 Juglans regia
TTTGTAATGAACCCACTAGGTTGAACTCACTCTTGAAAACTAGCTTACAAGGGAAGGGTGCCTAGGAGCTTATAAACCATCAACTAATCTCATACTTAGTCAATGTGGGATCGTAACAACCACCACGCTCCGCAACCGACATCCACGGCGGTCCCGGTGCTCACACAGGCTGGCTGTGCGCTAGGTCTTTTCCTAGCTCCGGGCGAACACTGCCATGCCGGCATCACCTCCCGTGCCGCACGATTGCAACCGTCGCAACATGGCCTTAGATGTGGGGTGGCTCTGATACCATTTGTAATGAACCCACTAGGTAGAACTCACCCTTGAAAACTA
>NW_023355632.1:0-770 GCF_001411555.2 Juglans regia
GGGCAGGAGCTATTTCATCTGCCTGGCCTGGAGCTTACCACTATAAATTAAGAAAAAATTTATTCATCATCTCAATTTTTATCATCTTCCCATCATTTCATGATGTGGTATTAAATGATAGATTTATAAATAAAATATAATAAATAATTTCTAATCATTTAATACTACATCATAAGATGATGAGAGGATGATGAAAATTAAGATAATGAATAACATTATTCATAAATCAAGGGGCATGCAGCACAAGAATGAACACCACAAGAAAATTATTTATTTATGGCCAGTTAATTCTAACAAAATGACTATTTACAGTTAAAATAAGTCTATTTTAATTACAAATAATCTTTTCGTCGTAATTAAATAATCATAAAAGTCTATTTTTCTAGTAGTCGAAGGAAAGTTTGCTCAATGTTTGCAACAAAGAGCTTGCATGGGTTGGCCAGAAAAGTACGCAAATCATGATTATGAAGGGGTCAGACGGAATATTTGGGAATGATTTGAGATAGAAAATTTTATAAATAATAATAAGATGTTTTGTGAATAATATTGAGATAATTAAATATTTATTGAGTTTTGAAAAAAATGAGAGAAAAAATTAAATAAAAAATATTATAAAGTTAAAAATTTATTAGAATATAATTTTTGTTTTGGAATTTAAAAAAATAGATTTTTTTTTTTTTTTGTAAAGTTTGGAAAAATTATATTGATTAGTTTGAAAATATTTATATTTAAATGATGTTTAAAAATAAAATAAGATGAAATCGGATGGA
>NW_023355633.1:0-216 GCF_001411555.2 Juglans regia
GGGGGGCTGTCAAGGCAAGCCATGGGGCGGGCGAGGGGGGCTGTCAAGGCAAGCCGGGGGGCGTGCCACGGGGCTGTCAAGGCAGGCCATGGGGCTTGCCACGGGGCTGCCTGGGCATGCCATGGGGCGTGCCATGGGGCGTGCCATGGGGCTGTCAAGCCAAGCCATGGGGCGTGCCATGGGGCTGCCAAGGCAACCAATGGGGCGTGCAAGCGG
>NW_023355634.1:0-2780 GCF_001411555.2 Juglans regia
TTGTGTGTGTGTGTATATATATATATATATATATATATATATATATATATATATAATGATCTAATCGAGATGGAAAAACAAGATCTAAAAAAAAAAAAGATACAAATATATATATACCTGAGTGAGCAATTTATTGTTTCTAAAGTATATATGATCTGCAAGCAGCACTATCATGATTTGGTACAAGATGTTTACGTAAAAATATTTCATTCTTAAGTAGTTATAATAATGTAATTAATTAAATCTTAATTACATGATAAGATTTAATTAATAAGATTTAAATTTGAAAATTTATATTTCAAATCAAATTATATTACATAAGAAGTGTGTAGTGCTGAGGCCTTGTAATAACATTATTTAAAAAGAAAAAAGGTTTTTTTTTTATCAAGTTTCTATGTTTTGCTTCCTCAACTTTTGTCTATTTCGCTAGTCTACCGTTTAAGAGCAATGGCATATTGTCTACAGTACTTTATTTGGCCCTTTATTATTATCATCAAATTATAATTTTATGATACTTACATTTAATTTATTGTTTCACTTCAAGAAAATTAGAATATAATGATACTCACATTATATTATTTCTCTTCCAAAATTTATAATTAATTGGGTGAAGCATATTTAATGAAAAACCCCACCTTCATTAGATAGTGGTATGTTCAGTGTTTTTAATCTTGTACCGTACCAGTTGGTATGGTGTTAGGGACCTCGGTTAAGTCCTTAAACACTATGACATCCGTGCCTAGAATCTCCTTGTGATGACCGAGAACCCGTTCCTCTCTTGCTTTGTTCGTGAACAAAGGTTACCAAGATGGCAATTTTGGTAAAGTGAGGTTAGGTGTTTAGGCTTGGCTTGGCGTGTGAGGGTTGCAATGGGTGATAGAGGCACACAGCAATAAATGAAACTAGGGTTGGCGCCAAGGCACGAGCCAAGGCATGCGTGTAGGCTAGCTGTGGTGCTGTCCTTGCCTTCCAAGGGCAATGTCGAGGCTTGTTCCGAAACCACTTTCCTAGGAGTTTTAATATATGGCTGGTATTTGCCGTACCGGCAACTGGGCCGGTACTGGTATCATATATATTTCAGTCTGATTTTTTTTTTTTTTCATTTTTTCAAAGTACAAACTTATTTTTTTACCTCCAATTCTGACTAGGTTGTTTATAATTTATATATATGTATTTATATATATATTTTATTCATATATAGACTATTATTTTGGAATATAATTTATATATATTTATATATATAATTTATTCATATATCGATTATCTCGAAACGGTATACAAAACGGTATTGATATCAAAATATTTTGTTTCAGTATCTTGACGAGTACGGCGTCCGGTACGATATTCAAAACATTGGGTATGAGTTACATTTTTAAGAAAAATATAAAACATAATTTATTGCAGACATGCAATTATCTCTATATTAGAATTTCTACATAGTTCGATTTCATTAATTTTCAGCTTCTTTTAATTGTAAAATATAAAAATATTATATTTTACTTTCTTATATTTTACTCTTTCTTTTTTTATCAATTTATGAATGGTGTTTATAAAAAATCTCAACTCAACAATTTATGCTAATCTGAAAGTATTCAGCCCCTCCAAACATATAATCCTGATTTCGTCCCTGGCTTCGAGAGAAATATATAGAACACTACAATAGAGTTGGATTTTTATAAGAAAATATGTCGTTGCTAATAGTCAATTTTTTTGTAGCAAATAACCAATTGCAACGATTTTCCATCGTTAAACGAGCGTGAAAAATACCGCATGGACAAAGTTTAATTGCAAGGAAATATATATATAGATATTCACATCGATAATAACTTACTTTTTGCAAGGATTTATAAACGTCGTCGTTAACGTTATTATGACATTATATACGGTCTGGCACATGCATTTTGGAGCACATGACAATAAATATATTTTTTATTGTCTTTGTTAATGTTTTTGTTTTTGGAGCACATACTATATATTATATATTTTTTATTTTTATTTTTTATTTTTTTATAATAAATATATGATATATAAATGATAAATAAATTAATTTAATTACTTTAATAAAATTAAAATTAAAATTAAATATATATGATATGAGGAATGAAATGTTGAATAACGTAGCCCAAGAAATTAGGTCCATCAGTATTGAACTTGATGCGGGGGGGTCCGGGGGAATTGGGAAATTGGGTACTTTGTTTTTTCTTGGAAGGGAACGGCCCATACAACTGGCCCAATTGAACTGGGTGATTTTATACCTTATTTAAAGGGATTTTCTTGGAAATTAGGTGATTTCTTTTACCTTATTTGTAAAAGAGTAATGATCACACAACGTATTATATAATATATTATATAATAATATTATAAAATGAGAATATTTTTATAAAATTATGTTACTTTTATAAGATATTTTACAAAAACACCCTTAATTTAAAATATAATTATATAAAATATTATAAAAAACGTTATGTATAAATCATTTTTCATTCTAAAATACATGCATTTGTTTTTGTTATTTTTTTATCCGAATCACGTGCATTTGTTTTTTTAAAAACCCCTAAACTGAGTAGGTGGTTGTGTTGTAACTGTCATTAGGGGTGAGAATCGGGCGGTCCGGATCGGAAAAACCGACCAGACCGGGAGTGGTCCTGGTCCGGTCCGAATTTCGTAGGACCGAATACATTCAGTCCGGTAGTTTTTCGGACTAGACCGGACCGAATTAAAATATATATATAATTTATATATTAAGTATATAATATTCATTTGACCAATTAACCTAATCC
>NW_023355635.1:0-399 GCF_001411555.2 Juglans regia
TGTAATTAAGCAATTACAAATATTAATATATAAAGCAAATTTTGTATAAAATAATAAAACAATAATAAACACTAAGAACTAAGAAGCCAAGGCCCAAGAAGCCAAAACGGCACCGTTTAGTATAAAACAGGACCTAAATAGCATCGTTTAAGTATACTAAACGGCGCAGTTTAAATCCAGGAGGGGGCGAATTTTGAAACGGAGTTCGTGAAACGGTGTTGTTTCACGCAACTGAGTTGTTTTTTTTAATAAATCATCTGTTGAAACGGTATCATTTGGGTCCAATTTCAATCCAAACAGTGCCATTTCAACATTACTTTTGGACCTTTGGTCCCCTCCCCACCCCCCACCCCCTTCCCCCACTTCCTCTATACCTTAGTTTGCCCCCCTCTCTCCTGA
>NW_023355636.1:0-390 GCF_001411555.2 Juglans regia
GCCTCGACAGTGTTTATTTCGTTTTGCCCAAACTGATAGAAGGGGAAAAAAACGATATTTTTGTATGTTAAGACTTGAGGGGGTGAAACTCATGAAAGAGAGAGGGAATGGGCAGCAATGCTATCAAGTACGGTGTGGAGGATGCGAAATGAGACCACTAACGAAGAGTAGAGTGGAAGAAACTTCAAACTCCTAGAGATCATTATTCCTAATTGACATGTTCATTCATGGAGAGACAGTATCCAAAATACCCTCCACTGTTAATGTTGCCTAGGAGTGATGTCACTGCCATTTGAGATTTTTCTAATTGATTGATCGAACTGTATAAATACAAATAAAATAAAATATGATAAGATATGGATCATTTGGCAGGCTCTTTTTGTTCTTTAG
>NW_023355637.1:0-263 GCF_001411555.2 Juglans regia
AGAATGAGCAATTATTATATACTTGTAGGAAAATGATTTATCTACAACACATTGTACAAAATGTTGTGGGTGTATC
Organism: Juglans regia; assembly: GCF_001411555.2. Lineage (NCBI taxonomy): Eukaryota > Viridiplantae > Streptophyta > Magnoliopsida > Fagales > Juglandaceae > Juglans > Juglans regia. Next base: position 77 of record NW_023355637.1, read on the forward strand.
ATTACTCATTCACGATTGTAAATATCTTTTCTCCTTATCCAATAAATAAAATATTATACTATATTGAGTACATAATTATTATGGATATTGTTAAATATCAATTTCATTTTATAAAATGTTAGAGTAATGTGACTCACAAGAAAAAAATTAATCTTTTAATTGTAAATCCTACTCTTTTTAAAAGCGG
>NW_023355638.1:0-653 GCF_001411555.2 Juglans regia
CCATTTTGTCGGACGGTGGAATAATTTTGTGCTTTTGAGAATGAGTATATGAGGTCGAGACAACAAAAGTTATTAAATTTTATGAAATCAGTATAAAGTAAACATTGGTTCCCATTAACAACGTTCAATTGAACGTTCAAATGTTACTTTCTATGGCGGTTCTCAATCGTCACAAAAAAAGGACAATTTTTGGTGATGGTTTTCTCTGTCGTAAAAGACAAATTGTGTTGTAAGTCATAGACTTCCTTCTAACCCGCAACTCTCATCAAGAAAAAAAATGGCTACATGAACGGCAGTACCAACTATGAGAAATCCACTAAATAGTTTCAACATATCTGATCAGAACGCAAAGTGTTGTAGCCAAGTGGGTTGGTCAAGAATAATCTATAATGTGTAGATGATATACAATTTTTTATTTCATAATTTGGTGAAAGCTGAATCCACCAAAATTTTGGTGCTTTTTCTCGAGTGGCACGCGTGATTTCTCTCTCTCTCTCCTCTCGAGAAGAAAGCTTCTTGATAGCTCTCGCATAGTGACAGTGCCTTAACTGAAACAAAATAGAACAACATCGGAACCAGATCATATTCAAATACAGAATCAGAAATTCATGAAAGCATCAGTATACTGACCTGGGGCTTCCTTGGTGGTCAGG
>NW_023355639.1:0-1403 GCF_001411555.2 Juglans regia
CTCCACCACGACAACATAAATTTATGGGTGGGAGCACTCTATGGAGAGCGGGTTCAATTTTTCGATTGACCGACACACCACACTTCTCATCAGTGAAGTCAATGAGTGAACTCCATTGGGCTTACACCCTACTCCTCGAATCACTTTGAGGATTCGGGGGCATGTGACCACTCGCTCTCTCTAAACCCTCTAGATAGCGATCCCTGCGTCGACATATTTTTGCAGGCTTGTCAGTCTACGACAGAAATTCTGCAACTTCACATTCTCAACTCACAGCTGCTCCTCGCCGGATTTAGCCACGACACATTCAACTTTAACGCCAAAGGAGCGCTAGCGTCTGCTCTGACCATCATTGACACTTCAGCATCGAGTGCATTCGTCAAAACCCTATCAGCCCACGACATGACCCTCACTACCTCCTTCCTAGACTCCACATCGCCGCCCCTCTTGGCCTCCAGGCTAGGTGCGGGCGAGGAAACCTCGACTTTAGGGGAATAGGCAGTGGGAGAATCTAGGATTGAAACTCGGTCGAGGGGATCTTCACTCCCGACAGGGCCTCCAAGAGCCTCCCACATTGCCCGATGTGGTCAGGGAAAAACTTTACCCTTGATGCACAAGGGAGGCCATCAGTGTATCTGCCTGAACAGCACCGCGAGAAGGCGATACAATCACTACCACCTTCTTCATTGACCTCGGCCTACAACCACCGTGATCGAAGATTGCCTCGGAGGGTGGATGGGGCCATTAGAGTCAGTTTTGGTGGGAGACTCCCTCCTGGGTTTCTTCCCCTTACCTGGGGCACGGAAACAACCCCAGATGGCGCAAACGGTGTAGTCACACCATTTGGACTGACCAATAGGACAGGTGGGACATACAGAGAACCCTTGATCTCCTGACAGCAAGCATGGAAGGGCTCGACAGGGAACATAAAGCCAGGGAGCTTGAGATAGAGTTTTAATTTTTAAGAAATAACTACATGGTCCATGTTAATGAAATGTTCCGTACACCTAGGCCGACTTCTAGCAATCTGGACCTGGATCGTGCTACATGTAATCAAAGAGACAAAGGTGGGCTCAGTGGTGGTTCGGGGATGCTCTGACATTATGTATCAGGGGTCTGCATCATGCTCATAGTTACTAGGCCACGGTCTTTAATGTGATGTGGCTTGGTGACCCATGGTCTGTACTAGAGTGATTCAGGTTTCCATGTATTAAACATCAAGCATGGCAAACATCCTACTTGCATATTCCCATACGAGTTCATTTATTTGAAATGTTCATACATCTGGCTGATAAAGGACCCGAAGCTAGCCATCTATCAAACTAGAAAAATGAATTTCCACTTCGCAACAGAGTCTGAACATTGTCCATTTCTTCCAAATCATTAGATCGCCTTCAGAATGT
>NW_023355640.1:0-590 GCF_001411555.2 Juglans regia
CAAAAAGAGTAGTAAATGGATAGTAGGCATTTTCGGTTTTTTCTTACGCTTTCACACATTTTTTTTGTAAGAAAATAAAATAAAAACAATAAGAAAAATAAAAAGAGCAACATGTTCATATGATGAAGACAATGCTGCAGCAATAAAAAACATGGGATGGATGTATGGTCTAGGCGGGCGGGGGGGACGCATTCTTCTGCAACAAACTTTCAATTGCTTGTGGGAGAAAGTTAGTTGGAGATAAGATATTAATGCAATAACTAATTAATGACGACGACGGGTGCATGGTGGCCATCCCATGCATTTGAACATCTTATATAATACTGAAATTCTTTTTTTTTTAATTATTCCAATAGAAATTCCGGACTTATTTGGAAATCGGAGATCGACTCTGGCTCCGCTCCGATTAGTTGTATTTTTTTAATTAATTTAGATTGTAATGTTGAGAAAATTAGCTCCGATAAGTCGGAGTCGGAGTCGGAGCGAATCGGAGTCGGACAAAGTCGGAGTCGGAGGTTGGGCCCTCTGACTCCGAAAGTGTATCATAACTAGTACTATCTAGAGTACTCAATTAGCATAATGGTCGACAT
>NW_023355641.1:0-467 GCF_001411555.2 Juglans regia
TGTATCTCTAAATTTAATTCTAGGGCTTCATTGTTCTAGGGTTACCAAAAAAAAAAAAAAAAAAAACATAGAAACAAAAAGTAGGCTGCGGAAATTCTTTGGGTTTTGGGTTTGGCTGAAATCTGCATCACCTAGGGTTTCAAAATTCTAGGGTTTCCTACATCTCTAAGTTTGTCAAATGCTTAGAGTGTCGTTTTATTGATTCTCTTCTATTTCATTATCCATGCTTGTGTGCTTAAATTCAATTGCTTGGTTTTCACAATTGAATATTGCTGTTTGTGGTTGAATTAGAGAAAAGAGAAAGAAAGGAAAGGAAAGGAAAAGAAAAGAAAAGAAAAGAAAATTCGAAAAAAAAAATGAGAAAAGAAGAAGAAGAAAAGAGAAGGTAGCATTCAAAATTGCTACATAGTTACAACAAAGAGAAAGAAAGTATTTTGTTGATTGAATTTCTATCATCATAGGAGTTA
>NW_023355642.1:0-472 GCF_001411555.2 Juglans regia
GGAAAAGAAAAGAAAAGAAAAGAAAATTCGAAAAAAAAAAAAAAAAAAAAAAAAAAAAAAAAAAAAGAAGAAGAAGAATGAAAGAAAATGTAGCATATTCAAAGGTTGCAACATAGTTACAAAAATGAGAAAGAAAGTATTTGTTGATTGAGCTTTTATCATCATAGGAGCTGAATGCATATTACTTGTTGGTATCATGTTTTATAATTACTATTTCCCTCGTATAAATTCCTTGAGTCTCGTGTCATTTTTATTCCTTCCGTGCTTCTCTTGTTCTTGTTTCTTGGTCCTAATTACTAGTTGGGATAAAACAAGGCTGCTTTGTCTTGATTTAGTTCAATTAGTTCTTATAGAACTTGAGTGGGAAAACTCTTGAGGTAAAAGGCAAGAGAGTGTGAGACTATTATTGGGAAAAAGCCACCAAGAGTGAAACACGAGTAGAGTGCCATTATTCGAGTGTAAACACGTAAGG
>NW_023355643.1:0-386 GCF_001411555.2 Juglans regia
TCGAATAATGGTACTACACTCGTGTTTCACTCTTAATGGCTTTTTTTCTCGATAATAGTCTCACACTCTCTTGCCTTTTACCTCAATAGTTTTCTCACTCAAGTTCTTTAAGAACTAGTTGAACTAATAAAATCAAGACAATACAACTTTGTATTATTCCAACCAGTAATATAGATCAAAGAAACAAGGAATGAAACAAATGACACGAGACTCAAGGAATTTATACAAGGGAAAAAGTAATTATAAAACAAGATACCAACTAGAAAGATGTATTCAGCTCCTATGATGATAAAAACTCAATCAACAAATACATTCTTTCTCTTTGTTGTAACTATGTAGCAACTTTGAATATGCTACCTTCTCTTTTCTTCTTCTTCTTCATCTTT
>NW_023355644.1:0-257 GCF_001411555.2 Juglans regia
CATGCCATGGGGCATGCCATGGGCACCACCGAGGCAAGCCATGGGGCTGTCAAGGCATCGCCCGTGGGCACCGTGCTAACCTCGCTGTGCATGCCACGGGGCTGTCAAGGCAGGCCATGGGGCGTGCCATGGGGCTGTCAAGGCAAGGCATGGGGCATGCCCGCGGGGCTGTCAAGGCATGCCATGGGGCAGGCCATGGGGCTGCCAAGGCAGGCCATGGGGCGTGCCCGCGGGGCTGTGAAGGCAAGCCATGGGGC